>NC_057798.1:643435686-643624513 GCF_018294505.1 Triticum aestivum | reverse complement strand
GGGAGGCGGCGGCGCGGCCCCCGAGGTGGGAGGAGGCTGCGAAAACGAGGAGGAGAGGGGGGTTAGGGGTGGTTTAGACTAGGTTAGGTCAAAAATGGCAGGTTAGGGGGGTTTAAATAGGCAGGGGGTCTAGGTTAGGGGCGTTTGAGACCGTTACGGACCCTCGAATCTCGATCTGACGGTCCGGAGCGGAGAGGGACTAGGTGGGCTGATGGTGGGGATAGTGGGCTGTGAAGATAGGACTTGTACTGAGGGGAGAGAAGACAAATGCAGCCCGGCAGCTGTTTTCAAAGACCGAAAACGTCCGACGAAGGTACCGGCAATGGTACCGCTATATGTTTAACAGTTGGGCTATCAGATGAACTCCGAATGCGACAAAACTTGGCAGGCGGCCTGTCTACACTATAATAAGACCACACGACAAGTTGCAACCCATTCCGAGAACATTTTTATGCCACTTATAAAATAATATTTCGGAGGTGCCGCGGGCGCGTGCGAGTGTGGTCGGGCTCAGAACGAACAACGGAGAGAACCGGCGGGACCCGAACGGATGCAAGTTTTACGAAAACATATGGATGCGATGTACATGATGCTATGAGATGAGATTCATAACAAGAACAAAATGGAAAACAACAGACAAAACCCAACCATGGAGGAAATATCATATCGCATCTCCGGAAAAGGCAAGAGTCGGAGTTACGAATATGGAAAGTTGTATCCGGGGCGTTACAACACTCCACCACTACAAGAGGATCTCGTCCCGAGATCTAGGATGGCACCGAAGGGAAAAGGAAGAGGAAGAGAGGATGTAAACTAAGTTGCTTCTTCGACAAACGAGTGAAACCACGAACCTTGAGAGGTTGAGCAATTTAAAAGAAAGAGTACAACAGCGATGAACGAGATTGCAAACAATCCATAGGAAAAGAGGACCAAGGAACATTACGAGAACTTGAAGGTTGCAAAGACATGAATCAAGAGTTTAATGGACAAGAAGGAATTGAAACCACTCTGGTTGAAACGAGATAAGAATGAATAATAATGATATAATTTGGGTGGCACTCCGGTTGAACATGGAAGGAATAGAACATGAACTTGAGAAGAAGGGATGATACTTGATGAGATCAACAACACACTACCTCCGAAACTATTGAAAGAAAGGCACAAGGGGTAAGAAAAATTTCAGACAGCTCTCCGGTTGAGGAAGGAGGCAAAACTTGATAAGATGAGAGAACTCGAATGAAAACACGACACTCCGGCTAAATGGAGAAGCAAGGAGAAGAACATGATCTTGACAAAACAAGATGATGAGTGAATAGAACAACATCACAATGCCTTCAGAAGAAAGAATAGAAGATAGATCACTGGAATAACAGAATGGAGAAGAAAATGCCCACTTCTGCCACAAATGAGCTTGGAAAACACCCTTCCAAGAAGGTTATAACGGAGTTGTTGGAAACCAACAACGAAACAAATAAGCTTGTAGTGGGCTTATGAAAACATCTCAACACTTGAGGTGAAATTCTGCCACTAATGAAAAACAATTGCTTGTTTGAGATCAAAGAAGAGATGAAAACTTCTTTCGCCGAGAGGATAGGAGAAAACTTGGATCATTGATAAGCACCACATAGCAACATTCCTTAGGGAAGGCTTTAGGTGAAATCTATACCAAGATAACTCCAAAGAATAGTTTGATGGATTTAAAATACCTCATTCTTGAGAACATGTGAATCAAGAAACATGAACTCAAAATTATCAAGAATGACATAACACCACCTCAAATGATAAGGTAAAAAGAATTGCACTTCGGAATGCAAGATGAAGAATGCTTGAACTCCTTAAAACAAAACATGTGTTGAGCACCATGTTTACTTTTGAGTATAGCTTGGCGGGTCATAACTTTGAGAGAAATCTTGAAGAACAATTGAAGAATGAAAGGAATCCTTGATGAACCACCATGTAAAGCCTCCATGAAGAACTCCGGTAATAAAAGGATGATGAAAAGAAAAAGAAGTTGAAAACACAAGGTGAAACCTTGCAATGATTTAGATGGAGCTTCGCGACGAGATAATGCGGAAAACTTGGAACTCCGAAAAAGAAAAAGAAACATCTCGAACCGAGAAATGTGACATGATAAACAACTCTGGAAAGAATAAACTAGATTACTTGGATGAAACAATAATAAGAATTACGTTATGCATATCCTTCACCAATTTAGATTGATGACAAGCAACGGATTTGGCATACTACTTATTCTCGTAGAAAGGATGGATTAATAGAGATATAGCGCAAACTTGGGAAGGTATTGATGGAGCCACCGGTGGGATTTGCAAACAATGAATAAATTGATATGATATCAAAGGAAGTGAAATCTTGAACGAACCGCCGTAAAAATTGAAAACGAACGAAGTAAAGGGGTGAATCACTGGTAAGAATTAGAGAATGAATGAAGATACTTGAGGGAATTTGATACAAGAGAACGAAGAGATCATGAACTGATTAGAGGATATTTGAATGATGCACCGGTTAGATTTGGAGAACAAGAGTTGAAGGTTGAGGATGAGGAATTATGACATGATGGCCTTCGGAGGAAAGAAATGGAAACAACTCATGAAATGCTCCGGATGGGTGAAAATAATTCTCACAATCAAAAACAATTATGAGAGGATGGCATCAAGCTAGAACCATGAATCTTGAAGAGAATGGAGCAAGGTTTAAGAGAATCCTTCTTCTGCTTCTTCTTCGATCAGGGATAGGTTCCAGGTCGGCAGCCTGGGCTAGCAGGGTGGATGTCGTTTGAGTTTCTGTTTATGTTTCATCTGTTTATGTTCCATTATACGAGTTATGGCAATACTCCCGAGCTCGCCCCAATACTGGGTTATCGGGGTTATCTCACCAACAACTGCATAAAAGAGATTTTCGATGTCGGCAAAACTCAGGTATTCCAGAACTGCAACGATAAAATTGTGACGACAACACCTCGGAGCTCAACTCCCCGGGTCAAAGCCACATAAATAGACAGGAGGCACCAAGAACAATGTTCTCGTCACAAACCCATCGAAACGATTCCAAGATACCCGCGTGATCCTATATTTTTTTAGTGAAATCTGAGAAGAGGACAGTCAAAACAACTACGTCAGGACATCTCACCAGACCGACGAAGGGACAGAGGAGTAAAAAGAATCCTACTCTCCGGTATATATAATCCTAAGACTCAAAATAGTTTTCTTCTAGACTCAACAACGGCCAACAAACAAGGGGGCTCCTATGGTCGGTCGAGGCTCTGATACCAACTTGTCACGCCCAATATGCGACCATATCCAAAAGGAACTCGAAGGTCCCACCAAGGATAGACCCGCATATTGAAATGCTTTTGCAAGGTGGATATCATTACATCAACATTACATAATAGATGGGGATACATACAAGAGGCATACAATGCCACACGAATACAACATCACAAAACATAAGAGCATCATCCGGCTACGGATGAAACATAAACAGAAACTCAAATGACATCCACCCTGCTAGCCCAGGCTGCCGACCTGGAACCTATCCCTGATCGAAGAAGAAGCAGAAGAAGAACTCAACGCAAGCAAGCATCGCTCTCGTGTCATGATCATCGCACAACCTGTACCTGCAACTGGTGTTGTAGTAATCTGTGAGCCACGAGGACTCAGCAATCCCATTACCATGGGTATCAAGACTAGCAAAGCTTAAAGGGAAAGGAAGGGGTAAAGTGGTGAGGCTGCAGCAGCGACTAAGCATATATGGTGGCTAACATATGCAAATAAGAGCGAGAAGAGAGCAAGCAGAACGGTCGTCAACTAGTAATGATCAAGAAGTGATCCTAAACTCCGACTTACGTCAAACATAACACAGAAACCGAGTTCACTTCCCGGACTCCGCCGAGAAGAGACCATCACGGCTACACATGCGGTTGATGCGTTTTAATTTGGATCTGGTGTCAAGTTATCTACAACGGGACATTAACAAATTCCCATCTGCCTATAACCGCAGGCACGGCTTACGAAAGATTATACCCTGCAGGGGTGTCCCAACTTAGCCCATGACAAGCTCTCGCGATCAACGAAGGAATAGACCTTCTCCCAGGAAGGCCCGATCGGACTCGGAATCCCGGTTTACAAGACATTTCGACAATGGTAAAACAAGACCAGCAAGACCGCCCGATGCGCCGACAATCCCGATAGGAGCTGCACATATCTCGTTCTCAGGGCAACACCGGATGAGACAGGCTACGAGTAAAACCAGACCTCGAGTTGCCCCGAGGGGGCCCCGCAAGCGGCTCGGTTTGGACCAACACTTAGACAAGCACTGGCCGGGGGGGCTAAAATAAAGATGACCCTCGGGTTGGCCGACCCAAGGGAAAGGGTAGGTGGTGGTGAGGCAAATGGTAAAACCAACGTTGGGCCTTGCTAGAGGAGTTTTATTCAAAGCGAACTGTCAAGGGGGACCCATAAATCACCCGACCGCATAAGGAATGCAAAATCGGGGAACATAACGCCGGTATGACGGAAACTAGGGCGGCAAGAGTGGAACAAAACACCAGGCAAAAGGCCGAGTCTTCCACCCTTTACCAAGTATATAGATGCATTAATAATATAAGAGATATTGTGATATCCCAACCAAAATCTTGTCCACCATGGAGCAATCTTCAACTTCACCTGCAACTAGCAACGCTATAAGAGGGGCTGAGCAAAAGCGGTAACATAGCCAATCAATGGTTTGCATAGGAAAGGTGTCAAAGGTTAGAGGTTCATGGCAATTTGGGATGGCTTGATAAACAGGTAATAGGTAGTGCAGCAAAGCGATAGAACGAAGCAACTAGCATAGCAATGATAGTAGTGAGATCCAGGGTAGCGGTCATCTTGCCTGAAATCCCGCAAGGAAGAAGAACGAGTCCATGAAGAAGACAAGCGGAAGTAGTCGAACGAATCCTCACTAACGCAACGTTACCGGAACTAAGAAGCAACACCAGAAAGAAGCAAGCAACATGGTAAATGCACAAGCATAAACATGGCATGATGCACAAACAAGTATGATGCATGTCCGGTTAATGAGGCATGGCATGGCAAAGTGCAACAAACAATACTACCAATTAAGTGGAGCTCAATATGCAACGAGTTGCATATTGAAGAAACACCACATCGAGTTATTTAGTTGGTCTCGTTTAAGCTACCAAACAATATTAAATGTTGTTAAACATTGCAAGAGGTGAAACATAATGAAACTACCTATCTAGGCAAGGTTAAATGAGGTCGGAAACAACAAATAATAATTCCGGAAAATCCCCATGTGCATATTTTAGATTCGGTACTGTTCTGCCCTAAACGCAATTTTAGAGTTGTTAAACAGTAAAAAAAAGTGGACCATGTTAATCTAGGCATTTCTCCACACCATTTACATATAAAGTTTATTTAAAATGGAGCAACGGTTACTTAGTTATGAAATAAATCATTTTAGCATGGCTATATGCAAAATAAACACAAACAGCATGTTAAACATTTTAAACATGGATGAAAGTGACATATTATTAATCTACACAATTTTCTGATCATTTTACATATATAAAACATTTTAATATGATGCACGGTTCTAAAGTTATTAAATGCATGATGTATGAGGGGTTTTCTGCAAATCTGTAAAACACTGGATAAATAACTAAAATCGTCTAGAGGAAAAAAACATGCGTTGGGCCGAAACTGACTGGCCCAACAGAGCAGAGGGGCTATTGGGGCTGCTCACCCATGGGCCAAGGCCCGGATCGATGGAGAGGCCAAGGCAGGCCGGCCTGGCGGGCGAGCGGGTGAAGAGGCCGGCTTGGGGGGCGCTGGGCCTGGGCGGCTGATCAGGCCCAAATGGGCGACGAAGCTGGGCCAGGGGTGCTGGGCCTTGGAGGCTGCTGGCCCAGGCGCTGCAGGCGCGGTCAACGAAGGGGCGAGGCGGAGCTGGGCCTGCGCGGCTGCAAAGCTGGGCGCGATGCGGCTGGGCCTTCGCGAGATGCGGCCCAGGCACGGGAGGAGGCTGGCGCTCGTCCTCCTCCCTGCACAGGAGGACACGGCGAGGCCACGGCGAGGACGGTGACGACTCCGGCGACGGGGTCGATGGAGAAGCGACTGGAGGGAGCGAGGGAGGCCGGGATCCAGCAGATCCGGCGCTCAGGAACCCGTTCCCGGCGGCGGCAGGCCCGGGCGTGCACGGCGGCGCGGGATCCGGCCGCGAACTCCATGGCGGGGGTCCTGGTTGAGAAAGGGAGAGAGAGCTCGGGGTCAGAGAGCACGCGGGGGAGAAACGAGAGGAGGAGAGGGAGCGGGACCGGCCTGGGGGTCGCCGGCGGGGACAGCCGCACCACTGCGGCGATGCTGCCGGGGAGCGGGATGGCAGGAGGCGTGCGGGAGCGGGGCGCTCCTACGCTGCGGGCGGCAGCTTCGCGCGGGCTCGTCCCGGCCCGGATCTGGCCCGGGGCGGGCCTGCGATGGGCTCTGGCGGGCCCTGCGGGAGGAGGAGGGAGGCAGGGCGACGTGGCCAGCTCCGGTTGGAGGGGAGCAGCGCTGGGTGGCGGCGCGACCACTCATGCGGCGCCACGTGGCGAGGATGAGGTGGCCAGCGGCGGATCTGGAGAGGGGAGGCGGCGGTGCGGCCCCCAAGGTGGGAGGAGGCTGCGAAAACGAGGAGGAGAGGGGGGTTAGGGGTGGTTTAGACTAGGTTAGGTCAAAAATGGCAGGTTAGGGGGGTTTAAATAGGCAGGGGGTCTAGGTTAGGAGCGTTTGAGACCGTTACGGACCCTCGAATCTCGATCTGACGGTCCGGAGCGGAGAGGGACTAGGTGGGCTGCCGGTGGGGATAGTGGGCTGTGAAGATAGGACTTGGACTGAGGGGAGAGAAGAGAAATGCAGCCCGGCAGCTGTTTTCGAAGACCGAAAACGTCCGACGAAGGTACCGGCAATGGTACCGCTATATGTTTAACGGTTGGGCTATCAGATGAACTCCGAATGCAACGAAACTTGGCAGGTGGCCTGTCTACACT
Organism: Triticum aestivum; assembly: GCF_018294505.1. Taxonomy (NCBI): domain Eukaryota; kingdom Viridiplantae; phylum Streptophyta; class Magnoliopsida; order Poales; family Poaceae; genus Triticum; species Triticum aestivum. Next base: position 643,617,468 of record NC_057798.1, on the reverse strand, counting down.
ATAATAAGACCGCACGACAAGTTGCAACCCATTCCTAGAACATTTTTATGCCACTTATAAAATAATATTTTGGAGGTGCCGCGGGCGCGTGCGAGTGTGGTCGGGCTCAGAACGGACAACGGAGAGAACCGGCGGGACCCGAACAGATGCAAGTTTTATGAAAACATATGGATGCGATGCACATGATGCTATGAGATGAGATGCATAACAAGAACAAAATGCAAAACAACAGACAAAACCCAACCACGGAGGAAATATCATATCGCATCTCCGGAAAAGGCAAGAGTCGGAGTTACGAATATGGAAAGTTGTATCCGGGGCGTTACACCCTAGGTGGTTTTGGTAATTAATGACAACATATCTCTTGTTGGACTAACACTTTTATCTAGTATGTTTCAGATAAGTTCAACAATGGAGTGGCATGGACTAAAGGATGTGGGAACTCCCTCAAGATGCTAAGGACAAAGGATTGGCTCAAGCTTCAAGCTCAAGACTCTTCATTTTACATTTTAGTGATCCAGGATCACATTGAGTCTATAGGAAAAGCCAATACTATCAAGGAGGGATGAGGTGTTGCTTAATGAGCCTCTTGCTTTATGTGCTTAGTGATATGCTCCAAAACCCTCTTCCACACATATGTCCTAAACCTAAAATCAAACTCGGCCCCACCGATTCTTCCTATCCGGCGCCACCGAGTTTGGATGTCTTAGCCACTTCCACAAACCCTAGGCAAATCGGTCTCACCGATAGGGATCTCGGTCTCACCGAGATGGGATTGTAATCTCTCTGTGTATGTCCATTATCAAAATCGGTCTCACCGAGTTTGAGCAATCGGTACTACCGAGATTACAATGCAAACTCTCTGGTTAACTTATTATCAAAATCGGTCCCACCGAGTTTGATAATCGGTCCAACCGAGTTTGCCTGACCAACTCTCTGGTTAGCTAATTACCAAAATCGGTCCTACCGAGTTTGTGTAACCGGTCTCACCGAGATTACGTTATGCCCTAACCCTAACAGAATCGGTCCTACCGAGTTGCATTTCGGTCCCACCAAAAACCCTAACGGTCACATTATTTGCTAAATCGGTCTGACCGAGTTTAATGATTCGGTCCCACCAAGTTTGGTATATTGTGTGTAACGGTTAGATTTTGTGTGGAGGCTATATATACCCCTCCACCTCCTCTTCATTCGTGGAGAGAGCCATCAGACTGAACCTACACTTGCAGCATCCTATTTCTGAGAGAGAACTACCTACTCATGTGTTGAGGCCAAGATATTCCATTCCTACCAAATGAATCTTGATCTCTAGCCTTCCCCAAGTTGCTTTCCACTCAAACCCTCTTTCCACCAGATCCTATGAGAGAGAGTTGAGTGTTGGGGAGACTATCATTTGAAGCACAAGAGTAAGGAGTTCATCATCAACGCACCATTTGTTACTTCTTGAAGAGTGGTGTCTCCTAGATTGGCTAGGTGTCACTTGGGAGCCTCCGACAAGATTGTGGAGTTGAACCAAGGAGTTTGTAAGGGCAAGGAGATCGCCTACTTCGTGAAGATCTACCGCTAGTGAGGCAAGTCCTTCGTGGGCGACGGCCATGGTGGGATAGACAAGGTTGCTTCTTCATGGACCCTTCGTGGGTGGAGCCCTCCGTGGACTCACGCAACCGTTACCCTTCGTGGGTTGAAGTCTCCATCAACGTGGATGTACAATAGCACCACCTATCGGAACCACGCCAAAAACATCCGTGTCTCCAATTGCGTTTGAATCCTCCAAACCCTTCCCTTTACATTCTTGCAAGTTGCATGCTTTACTTTCCGCTGCTCATATACTCTTTGCATGCTTGCTTGCTTTATGTTGTGAATGTTAAACTTGTGCCTAAACTCCACCCAAATTTAAAGAAACCTAAAAACTGCAACTTTGGTACTTAGTGTCTAATCACCCCCCCTCTAGACACCTCTTCTCAAGGTCCTACAAGTGGTATCAGAGCATTGGTCTCCATTGCCTTGGTTTAATCACCATTGGAGGAAGATGGATGAGTCTACTTTGGGGAGTCTTAGACATAGAGTGCCTATTCTTGATGGAGAGTATTTTCATGAGTGGAAAAATGAGATGCTTGTAATTTTCAATCAATATCATTTGAACAAGTACATTGCTAGTCCTTGTGCACCTTGTGTTGATCCTATGCATCCTACCCCTGATGAGTCTATTGACATGATTAGGAATGTTAGAACCGCTAATCTTATCACCAGAGGATTGCCTAGAAACTTGATTATAAAACTGCCTACTCTTGAGTGTGCCTACACTATATGGAAATTTCTTGAGGAACGATTTCCTGATTATTCTTTGAAAAATCTTGATGAAATTCTTCATAAGTCTATTGCTTTGAGTAAAATGAATACTAGTGATCCTATGTTTGGTGATCGTCTATTTGAGCTTACAAACCTTATGCGTGCCAAAGGAAATGTTGGTATTATTCGTGACATTATTTCCGAAGCTATAAAAATTCATAGACAAGATCATTGTCAAAATCATTCTAATGAATTACCTTCTCTAGGATTTGATCCACCACATGATGATGTAGAACATGGATACTATGATGAGGATGATGATAGTGACTTCGATCTTGATGATGCAATGAGACATTTTGGTCTTATGGCAAATCTTCGGGGATATATGTCAGGAGGAAAGGAATGGGTTCTTGATAGTGGATGTACCGATCACATGACCGGAGATAAAGACATGTTTCGTGAGCTTGCTGATAACGATAGTCCTCGAAAGTATGTCACTTTCGGTGACAACTCAAAGGGTAAGGTGGTTGGCCTCGGTAAGGTGGCCATCTCACATGATAGCTCCAAACAAAATGTCATGCTCGTTGAATCTCTTGGATACAACTTACTTTCAGTATCTAGACTTGTTGACTTTGGTTTCAGTGTCTTATTTACTTAAGTTGATTGCCAAGTGTTTCGTCGAGACAATCATGAAATGGTCTTTACCGGTGTGCGTAGAGGTGATCTATACATTGTTGATTTCACTAAAAAGGCTCAACCTAAAACTTGCTTCATTGCTAAATCCTCAAAAGGCTGGTTATGGCATAGACGATTAGGTCATGTTGGTATGCAAAACCTTGACAAGCTTATTAAAGGGAATCATATCCTTGGTGTTAATGATGTCATTTTTGATAAGGATAGACTTTGCAGTGCTTGTCAAGTAGGTAAACAGGTTGGAGGAAGGCATCCCGTGAAGAACATCATGACCACAAAGAGGCCACTTGAGCTACTTCACATGGATCTCTTTGGTCCCAACTCTTACAAGAGTCTCAGTGGAAATTATTTTGGTCTAGTTATAGTTGATGATTTTTCTATATTTACGTGGGTGTTCTTTCTCGATGATAAATCGCAGGTCCAAAAGATCTTCAAAAACTTCGCTAGGAAGGCCCAAAACCAATTTGAAGTGAAGATCAAGAAGGTTCGCAGCGACAACGGAACGGAGTTCAAGAACGCAAATGTGGACACCTTTCTTGATGAAGAAGGGATTTCACACGAGTTCTCGGCTACGTACACATCTCAACAAAATGGAGTTGTTGAGAGGAAGAACCGGACGCTCATCGAAATGGCAAGAATGATGCTTGATGAGTACAAGACACCGAAGGACTTTTGGGAAGAAGCGGTTGAGACAGCTTGTCATGCAACAAATCGATTGTATCTTCACAAGCTACTCGGCAAGACGGCATACGAGCTACTCACTGGTAACAAACCCCAAGTTGGATACTTTCAAGTATTTGGCTCAAAGTGCTACATTCTTGATAAGCATCGTCGTTCTAAATTTGCTCCTAAGTCTCATGAAGGTTTCCTACTAGGTTATGGCTCAAACTCTCACACTTACCGTGTCTACAACAATTTCACCCGAAAGGCTAAAGAGACGGTAGATGTGAAGTTCGATGAATCTAATGGCTCGCAAGTAGAACAATTGCCAATTGATGTAGGAGACAAAGATCCTTCGGAAGCAATCCAAGACTTGTCTATTGGCAAGGTCCGTCCAATGGATGTGAAGGAGAGTACCTCGTCTGTCCAAGTGGAAGCTTCTACTTCACGACAAGGTGAACCAAGAGTTGATATGGAAGCATCCACAAGTGGGACACACCAAGATGAAGGAAACGAGGAAGTGCATCAAGATGAACGTCAACAACCTCCTTCTCCACCACGACAAGAGAACGACAACGCCAACAATGAAGAAGGCCAAGAAGAAGAACAAGATGAAGAAGATGTTCAACGAAGACCCAAGCAAAAGCTTTCACGAGTTCGAGCAAGAATTGCTAAAGACCATCCCGTCGAGCAAATCTACAATGATATTCAAACCGGGAGAATCACTCGCTCTAAAACTCGTCTAGCTAACTTTTGTGAAAACTATTCTTTCGTCTCTAGCATTGAACCTATGAAGGTCGAAGAAGCATTGGAAGATCCGGATTGGATAAATGCTATGCATGAAGAGCTACACAACTTTGAGAGAAACCAAGTTTGGACATTGGTTGAGAAGCCCGACAACAACCACAACATCATCGGTACCAAATGGGTGTTTCGCAACAAGCAAGATGAAGATGGACAAGTAGTTCGCAACAAAGCATGTCTCTTCGCCCGAGGCTACACATAAGTCAAAGGTATGGACTATGGTGAGTCTTACGCCCCCGTTGCTAGACTTGAGTCTATCCGCATCTTACTTGCCTATGATAATCACCATGATATCACCTTGTACCAAATGGACATTAAAAGTGCTTTTCTAAATGGTGAAATAGAGGAGGAAGTTTATGTTAAACAACCTCCCGGCTTTGTCAATCCTAAGAAACCCAATCATGTTTACAAACTTCACAAAGCTCTTTATGGTCTTAAACAAGCTCCTAGAGCATGGTATAAATGCTTGACCAAGTTCCTTATTGAAAAAGGCTTGAAATTGGGAAAATTGATTCTAGTCTTTTTACTAAAAGTGTAAATGGTGGATTATTTGTATGCCAAATTTATGTTGATGATATTATATTTGGTTCAACTAACCCTCATTTTAGTGAAAAGTTTGGGAAGCTAATGTCGGAGAAGTTTGAGATGTCAATGATGCGTGAACTTAAATTCTTTCTTGGGTTGCAAATCAAGCAAACTAACGAAGGTACTTTTGTCTCTCAAACGAAGTACACTAAGGACTTATTCAAGAAGTTCAATATGCAAGAATGCAAAGGTATGACTACACCCATGCCTACTAGTGGACATCTTGATTTGACCAAAGATGGTGAACCGGTTGATCAAAAGGTTTATCGCTCTATGATTGGTTCATTGTTATATCTATGTGCTTCACATCCCGATATTATGCTAAGTGTGTGCATGTGTGCACGATATCAAGCTGCTCCTAAAGAATGTCATCTTAAGGCCGTGAAAAGGATAGTGAGATACTTAATCCATACACCAAATTTTGGCATTTGGTATCCTAAGAGGGCCTTTTTTGATCTTGTTGGCTATTCTGACTCGAACTATGCCAGAGACAAGGTCGATAGAAAGTCCACTTCGGGTACTTGTCAATTTCTTGGTAGATCTCTTGTGTCTTGGTCCTCCAAGAAACAAAACTCGGTATCCTTATCCACCACCGAAGCTGAATATATTGCCGCTGGTTCTTGTTGTGCTCAATTACTTTGGATGACCCAAACTCTTAAAGATTATGGGATATATGTGAAACATGTTCCATTGCTTTGTGACAATGAAAGTGCTATCAAAATTGGTCATAATCCTGTGCAACATTCTCAAACTAAGCATATTGAAGTTCGTCATCATTTCATTCGAGATCATGTTGCTAAGGGTGACATTGATCTTAAGCATGTTCGCACTGAAAAGCAATTAGCGGATATATTCACTAAACCTCTTGATGAGAAAGTGTTTTGCAGGTTAAGAGGAGAATTGAACATCATTGATGCTTCAAACTTGGAGTAGAAACTCCATTGGATACATGCAAGACATGAGCCTATGACTAATCCTCGATATTTCTCATATGATGAAAATCTTATGTCTTGGATATATTTGTATCTTGCATGTTATCTAACCCATGTAGGTACTTGGTTGAATCAAATTTCATGAGATTGTAATCTACTCACATCTTGAGCAATCTCTACATCGCCAAGTCTCTATACAAAGGTGGTTGAAGACAAGGAAGCACGAAACCATTCAAACATATCCTTTGACAAATTCTATGTTGAGTTTCATGATTGTCATTTTTGGATATACAAGTGCTCTTCCTTGCAAGAACTAACCCATGTAGGTAGATGGACTCAAATTCCAAGTGGTGCTCCCAATTCTTGATGAGCTACATCAACCTTGAGCAACCCATGCAAGTTCAACTACATGGACAACACCACCAACCAAGGTATGTTATTCCATCTTAGAGAAGCTTTACTCCAAGTCATGAACTAAAGCAACTCGACAAGATGTGAATACATCAAGATGCTTAAACGAAAAATGGTAACCCCATTTTGAGCTTAAACGATGAGTATGACCTATGATCAAGTGATCTCACTTGACTCCTAAGTCAATATACTCTAACATAGGTGACTTTGTCGCCGACCATCTCTAGATGAAGTTCTCCTATGTTCTTTTCTGAGTTTTTGCATTTGTCTCATGCATATTTGTTTCCCCTTTCAAAAAAAAATACTTCATCTAGATTTCTTTCTGTTTTCTCTGCATTTTCTGCATCAATTCCTTGCATATCATTCAGTTAATTCCTTGCAAATCTTTGTGAATCTTACTAGTCTAGTGAGCTGAGGTGACAAGTGTTTTCTCTGCGATGAACTTGGTTACACCGATTTGTTATTTTCGGTCCAACCGAATCTTTTCGGTACGACCGAAGCATACCACTCGGTGCCACCGATTTCATAACAGGAAAAACTCTTTGCCACATATTCTGTGTTTCTTCTGATCCAGCTCCACTCAATGAATCTTGTCCTCTACAAGCATCACATTTTTTTTCATTGCTTTGTTCTGTGTCTCAAGGATCAAACCCATTCACGACAAATTCCAAAGGGAGAGAGAGAGATTACATCTTTATCAAGCCCTTCTTGGAAATTGATGTCAAAGGGGGAGAGATAGATCACATCAAAGCTTATCATTTAGAGAGAGATCACATCTCATAGGGGGAGAGAGATCCTTCAGGAAGATAGAGAGAGATCTCCAGGGGGAGAGGATACTTAAGTAGAAAGTATTTCTCAAGGATCCCAGATGCTTGGTGTTCAAGAGGAGAGATGCCACATGTCTTCTTGAGGGGAAAGACATGTTCATATGTGCTTACTTGCATTAGTTTGCATTAGCTCTGTTCATTTATATCTTTTAGCTCTGATTTTCTATTCCCTATCTTCTCCCAGTATCCCATGTTAGATTCAGGGGGAGCAAGACATCTAAGGGAAAGAGATCATTCAAATTCATTGCATATCTTTAATCTTGGGGACATGTCTAATCCAATGTGGTACTCAGTACTCACTCTCTACATGTCATCCCAGTCTTGGTATTCTTGTGGTTTCTTCTGTTACTCTGGCTAGTAGATGCATTTGTGTTATCTAACCTTGTTTACGCAGGTTCATTTCATCCTAAGCCAACTCAAGACTACAAGGTAAGTATATGCATCACAATCATGTGTATGAGGAATTCTTGCTGATGTACATACTGTTTGCAAGAAGGACTCATGGGCATGAAGGTATTTCCTTTAATATATTTTTTGCTCTGATGCATATGGCCAAGATACATGTAACACATTGCATGCTCTATCATGGTTATGCTATCACATGCTTCTATATTTCATATTCACATGATTGCATACATGTAGGGGGAGCCTATGCTTGTTATATGTCTTTCCAAAGCTTTACTTGCTATTCTTTAAATCTTTATCTAAAGCTTTGATGTATGTTGCCATCAATTACCAAAAAGGGGGAGATTGAAAGCACAAGTGCTCCCTAGGTGGTTTTGGTAATTAATGACAACATATCTCTTGTTGGACTAACACTTTTATCTAGTATGTTTCAGATAAGTTCAACAATGGAGTGGCATGGACTAAAGGATGTGGGAACTCCTTCAAGATGCTAAGGACAAAGGATTGGCTCAAGCTTCAAGCTCAAGACTCTTCATTTTACAATTTAGTGATCCAATATCACATTGAGTCTATAGGAAAAGCCAATGCTATCAAGGAGGGATGAGGTGTTGCTTAATGAGCCTCTTGCTTCATGTGCTTAGTGAATGCTCCAAAACCCTCAACTACTTTCCCACTTCCACACATATGTCCTAAACCTAAAGTCAAACTTGGCCCCACCGATTCTTCCTATCCGGCGCCACCGAGTTTGGATGTCTTAGCCACTGCCACAAACCCTAGGCAAATCAGTCTCACCGATAGGGATCTCGGTCTCACCGAGATGGGATTGTAATCTCTGTGTGTATGTCCATTATCAAAATCGGTCTCACCGAGTTTGAGCAATCGGTACTACCGAGATTACGATGCAAACTCTCTGGTTAACTTATTATCAAAATCGGTCCCACCGAGTTTGATAATCGGTCCAATCGAGTTTGCCTGACCAACTCTCTGGTTAGCTAATTACCAAAATCGGTCCTACCGAGTTTGTGTAATCGGTCTCACCGAGATTACGTTATGCCCTAACCCTAACATAAACGGTCCTACCGAGTTGCATTTCGGTCCCACCGAAAACCCTAACGGTCACATTATTTGCTAAATCGGTCTGACCGAGTTTAACGATTCGGTCCCACCGAGTTTGGTAGATTGTGTGTAACGGTTAGATTTTGTGTGGATGCTATATATACCCCTCCACCTCCTCTTCATTCATGGAGAGAGCCATCAGACTGAACCTACACTTGCAGCATCCTATTTCTGAGAGAGAACTACCTACTCATGTGTTGAGGCCAAGATATTCCATTCCTACCATATGAATCTTGATCTCTAGCCTTCGCCAAGTTGCTTTCCACTCAAACCCTCTTTCCACCAGATCCAAATCCTATGAGAGAGAGTTGAGTGTTGGGGAGACTATCATTTGAAGCACAAGAGCAAGGAGTTCATCATCAACGCACCATTTGTTACTTCTTGGAGAGTGGTGTCTCCTAGATTGGTTAGGTGTCACTTGGTAGCCTCTGACAAGATTGTGGAGTTGAACCAAGGAGTTTGTAAGGGCAAGGAGATCGCCTACTTCGTGAAGATCTACCGCTAGTGAGGCAAGTCCTTCATGGGCGATGGCCATGGTGGGATAGACAAGGTTGCTTCTTCGTGGACCCTTCGTGGGTGGAGCCCTCTGTGGACTCGCGCAACCTTACCCTTCGTGGGTTGAAGTCTCCATCAACGTGGATGTACGATAGCACCACCTATCGGAACCACGCCAAAAACATCCGTGTCTCCAATTGCGTTTGAATCCTCCAAACCCTTCCCTTTACATTCTTGCAAGTTGCATGCTTTACTTTCCGCTGCTCATATACTCTTTGCATGCTTGCTTGCTTTATGTTGTGAATGTTAAACTTGTGCCTAAACTCCACTCAAATTTAAAGAAACCTAAAAACTGCAACTTTGGTACTTAGTGTCTAATCACCCCCCCCCTCTAGACACCTCTTCTCAAGGCCCTACACCTACTTATAGGGTTCGTGCTTCTTTCCCGCACACAGTCTCATTTCAAACAAGTTATTGTAGAGTTTTTGTTGGGTCCCTCGATTAACTTCCAAGCCGTACTTCTCTCATAGATTTGCTAGCCATGTGTGCTTGCCCTAAGCTTCCCCTACCCCGTACTTCTCTCGTAGATTTGCTAGCCGTGCGTGCTTGCCCTAAGATTCCCCTACCCCGTACTTCTCAAGTAGATTTGGTAGCCGTGTGTGCTTGCCCTAAGCTTCCCCTACCCCAATCTCAGTTCATCAACCCTCATTCTTCTTCTCTCCCAGGTAAAAAGCATATGCGTAAGCAGCATGCTCTGATCCGTATTTACGTTTTACGTCTTGGTTTTTCATTTGATAGTTATTGAAGCGCCAGATCCGATACAACGACTTCATTCTCTAAAGGAATATAAAAACCATTAGAAAATCCAAACAAGTGTACTGAACTCTGTCATACTGATTTTCTGGAAGGAGTACATGAGAAGATTTCTGGTAAATTTGTAGTTGTTGTCTACCTTCATACGGACATTATAATATGGCTAACATAGTTGAAGCTAGTCGTTGTCTACCTTCAACGCTAAATCTTGTTTTTAAATTGTTATCATATTCTTGTTTTCTTAACATAATTGTTCTGAATTATTTAGGTATGATTTGCCCTACCTGCCGCCAACCAGGCGGCCCTTGCGAACCACACCCTGAAGTTCTCCAGGAGTTTGAGGTTATTCTTGATGAAAATTGCTGGAGACGCATGGTTAGTAAGCATCAGTAACATATTAGTTGCCTACAACACACTAGAAATCGTCACTATTACTTCTTTGCACCTGCCTTGTGTTTTCATTTCCCATTAGTTTGCCTGCCTATGCCCTAATTAATATAGTCCATTAGTTTTGCATGCCTATGTCTTGATTACTATAATGCATCTTCAGTTCTAATTAAAACTAGTCAACATATGCCAAAAATCTATATCCATTAATTTATAATACAATTATGTTGTTACCTGTAATTCTTATCAAAAATTCATATCCAAATTAAGAAAACTTTTAACATTAATAATACGCGGGTTCAAAGTTATACTTACAGGTTGTTATTTTTACTATTTTTTCAGTATGTACCTTGTAACGTCAGAGCTTTTCTCGCTCAGTACATCGGCGAGAGGAAGGAAGAAGCAAGAAAATTGCGTAAAGAGCAGGTAGAGCCAGTCCTCCTTACACATGAAGGAAGGTCTTACAATGCTTTGTTTAAGCATAGGCCGAACTACACAAAGTTCTGCGGTGGTGAGTGGAACACCTTTGCGGATGATTATCAGCTTCGTGCTGGAGACCGCATAGAATTTGAACTACCACACGAGGGTCTCAATCTCGAAATACAAACATATCGCAATGACAAAAGGCTGCTTCCATTACCCCACGTTGGTACGTATTTAATATTACAAACTTATCTTCTTTGGCTGCATTTTGATATGCATGAATCAAACTGAATAATATTAACCCGTATTACATAAAACTTTATCTAACTTTCAAATCTTGTTCTTTTTCTAGCTCTGAACGGCTGTTCTTCTGACGATTTCGACCATGTTCACTGTTGTGTCTACTCTAAGGATATTGAGCTTACCTACAACCAGACACGATTCTTTCTACAACGCCTTTTCGGAGATACTTTCATCCGTTGCCGTCCATTTGTACACGTCTTGACTCCCACTAACACCAAAGAATGCGTCATGGTTGGTTAAATCTGTCCTTGTTAAAATACCAAACGTATTTTGCTAATATATAATATAAACAATATTGACGAAATCTTGCTTATATGTAAAATTATAAAGAACCTATTTATTCAAACATAAAACAACAAATCTTTTGTTGTTCTCTTTATATGTTGTTTCATCTGTTTAGACACAAACATGAACATGCCAGGATTTATATTACTTGCAATTTAGAATTTCTTAATTTTTGCGCACTCACCGCATTAAGTCATTCTTTTATTTATTGTCCAAGTGGCAATTCAATGGTTTTAATTTCCATTTAATTTTGATTTCTTCTAGAAAATTCCAAGGAGCGTTGTCTCAACACTGAGGAGATGGGTGGACATGCCAACCAATGGCACGGTGACCCTTGAAGCTGCTGATGAACCTACCCATGTCATCACTCCTTCATCGTACTACATCTTTTTGAGACTTCATATCAGCTACATCCTTTGTTGAAAAGAACGTCGTTCTAATCACTTTCAAAGAGCGCCATGACGGTTATGTGTCCATCATCATTCAACGCATTGTGTAGATTCCGTCAGAACCTACACCTAAAATGGAAGCACAGTGTATCTCCTAGGATGTTCAGCGCTCATTTCAAGATGATGCCTCCCAGGAGCAAAACACTGGTTTATTTAAAATAAGTTTGCTAGTTAGAATGGTACAGTAATGTAACTATTATGGACCATGTGCTTGCTTGAACTATCCGAATGATCTTTTGAAACTTATGCACTCCCTCCATTCGTAATTACTTGTCACAAAAATGGATGTATCTACAACTAAAATACATCTAGATACATTCATTTCTTGGACAAGTAATTCCGAACGGAGGGAGTAGCTCTTACGGACCCTCTACTCACAGTTTCAACCATCAGAATGATGCTTTGCAACAAATACTGTTTGAACTATCAGAATGATTCATTCAAAAAAATGTAGTTCTAATCCTTTGAAAAGTTTCAAAAATCAAACGAAACAACATTCAGTTTTTTATCCAAAACCTACAGCAATGCCATGTTATCAAACTTATTCAAACGATCTACTGAAACATATCTCAATTTAAAACCAAACAGGACTCCATTTTCAAGTGCAAACTATGTTTACTTCACCAACTTTTCATGAACACACAGGTGTGCACTGAATAACATAACAACAGTGCCTCCCTGACCAAGGAAGATTGTTAATTGAAAAAAATGTTTTCACAACAAAGGCACGACCATGCATCCGCTGAGTGTTCTACCGTTCACACGACTACTTTCACAGCCAAAGATGGAATACGCACATATGGATCACACACGCAGCACACAATGAATAAAAAAATCAAAGAACAAGATAAGTGAAAATCTTTTAAAAAAACAGATTAAAAAACGCATGTTTCCGAAAATCTACGCCTGGAACCGCCGGGTGACTAGCAACTGCTCTTTGGCGGTTTCCTTTTTTCCATGACAAAAGATCCCTTTCACTTTTCCGACTTCATTTGCGTCTTCTCCCTCCAAAGTTTCTCGCCGGCCACAGTTCACCACCGCACACCTCCAGCCATGGACGACGGGAAAATAACAACATTCACCGAGCACATCACTATCCACGGTACAACCGTGCTGGAGGTGGTGTACACCAACGACCCAAGGACCGTGGAGCCGATCATTAAAAAGTACGAGGAATGGCTAAAGGAGGAGAAGAACATGTTCGTCGGCCTCGACCTCGAGTACACATGTAAGAGCAGTTACGTACGACAAGGGATCATTGTCGTCCAACTTTCCATGCACGAGCATGTCCTTGTATACCACTACTGCAGGTCCGAGCGCTCCCAGGCGTTAGTTGACTTCCTGCAACGGAAAGCGGTAACTTTCACCAGCGTCGACACGAGGAACGACGAGACCATGCTTTCCCGTGCATGCATCATAATTCCAGACGAGCACCACGTCGACATCCAGAGGCTATTCTGCATCAAGGGTGGTGGAGAAAGGGACTCCATGGCTGACCTTGCAGCGGCCATCATCCACCCCTCATACAAGAACATGAAGAAATCATTCCCAAAGGAGAAGCACCAGTTCTGGGAGTGGAAGCCGCTTTCCCCGATGCACCTTGAGTACGCGGCAAAGGACAGGTATGTTAGCTATGAGTTGTACCGTAGAATCCTAATCATCAAGAACGGGATACGTCACCTCCACCAACAACCAGTGAAAGAAAGACTCTACCCGCGTAAGAACAAAGACGAGGGATCTTCCAGCGGCTGGAAGCGTCGGAAGGGAAGCAGCGGTTGGTAAATTGCGAGAAAATGGATCGTGCCATGATTGATTGATCTGCCGTGATCAAGTGATCAGGTGCGTGGCACAACTATTATGATAATTTAGGTTGAATGAACCCATGTTGTAAATATGTTTGTTCTTGCTCAAAGATGATGTCTGTATTGTATTACTATTTTACGTCTAAACTTTGAACACAGTGGTGTGCGTGTCTAAATGTAATTAGTAAGTTATGTCCAAGTATCGAGCAAGCATATATTGTATCCATGACTATAGAACTAGAGATATGTCGCACGACATTGTATTATAATTTTCATACTCAACCTTTACAAGATGCATCATGCATTTACAAGAATATGTGATGGTATTGTTGCAAACTTTCAGTAGAATGCTTATTCAACATTGGCATAAACAATTCATAAATATTACAGAAGAACATTCGGTACACAGACACAAGGGACAAGAACTTTGTTACTTTGACGACACCGTCCATTCACAGGTTCCTCTCCGTACACCAGTCCTCCATGATGCCACAAAACTACACTAGCGTGTACAACTGACCCATGTACAACCGTGCCTCTCTAAGTGTAGACTCAACCCATGCCTCTGGTGCCACGCACCCATGACCTTAGAGACTTCACACCTGTGCATCCACAACCGAGCCTCTCTAACCAAATATTCGAACCGATGCCTCTGCTGACATACATTCGTGCCTCAAGACACTTGACAGCAGCAAGAGGGTTCAAAACCGTGCATCCACACAACCGTGCTTGTACTGACTACACTTCGGTGCCTCTGTTTTCTCGATCGACGTGCCTCACATGAAACCCACAGTAACTCTATGTGCTCCGCGCGACTGATCACCCGTGCCTCCGCACAACCGTGCCTGTACTAACTTCAATTGCGTGCCTCCATTTCATCAATCCACGTGCCTCACATAAAACCCACTGTAACTCTACGTGCTACACACACACATGCCTCTCGCATGAAACCCACAGTATCTCTGCGTGTTAGGCACCCGTCATCGCCCTTGTAACTTTGGTATTGCACACACGTTCCTCTCAGTATACCCGTGTTCCAAACAACCGTGCCTGTACTGACTGCAATTCCATGCCTCTGTTTGCTGAAACCACATGCCTCACATGAAACCCATGGTAACTCTACGTGCCTCCACACAACCGTGCCTGTTCTGACTTCAATTCCGTGCCTCAGCTTGCTGAATCCAGGTGCCTCTCACATAAAAGAGATGCATAGCCATGCCTCAGAGTAAACAACACACGTGCCTCTACTGTATTTATAACTTTGACCACAATTAAATAACATCCGTCCAAAAAACACCATTAAAAGAGATGCACAGCCAAGCATCTTATACATCAAAATTCATTATGTTCAAAGGCTATAACTAACATCACTGCGGCAGAAGATTGAAGATAACAGCAAGCCTCCCAACAAGCTGTTTGAAAGTTATCAGCACCAAGTTTTTTACTTCAATAGACGATGCTTGAAGAAAATCACTGAAACCTTCCTGTTTGAACACCATTCTATTACCCAAACCAATAAAGTAGGAGCAAGGAGTGCTCACATATATATCATCATCACCAGATTCCAGAGTAACTTCAAGAGTTAAAATGTCAGTTCTAGGAAAAGTCACAAACTCCTTCAAACTCCTCACAACAATACCAGGAATAACCTGACAAAAAACATCAAGCTGTCAGAAATAGAATAAAAATTCAAAACTATAAATAGAAGATGTAATAAAAATAAATAAATAAACAGAAACAAAAAACAATGGGAAAAAATCTGACCATATGATGACCATTAATATTCATGGAATCAATCCTGTGAACAAAAGGACAACAGGGTGTGTAGTCATCATCAAATAGTTGACACCTCATGAAATACATCTGCTGATAATTAAGAAAAACACCACGGGTGTAATAATAACTCCCAACAAGCTCCTTCTCAGAGTCGCTCAAACCATGTAGAGCTACAAAATATAATTAAACAGGCTCAAGGGAACAGAAAAATCAAAATGTACAATAAAACAAGATAAAAACTTCCTTAAAAATAAACCTTACCAACAGACGGTAAAGGAGACAACGCATCTCCACGACCAACACGATAAAAATCAATACCAATCCAAGTTCCATAATGTTCAAGCCTAATGGTCATTATATCACGAGGACGAACACCATAATCACTGACCAATCATTCCCAGGAAGGACCATGGAATTTGCTCCTCACACGACCATGACTAAACAGAACACCATATAAATAACCCTCATTGCACTGAAGAGCCAGATCAGTATCTTCGTCACCCCTCCTTATGGCTAAAGCCCTACACTCCTCGATGTAACGAGCAAGATGAGCTCTAACACTGCACGGAACATACTGCACAACAAATCAAAACAAGGATCATAATCAAAATATAAACAACATGGACAGCACCAAAAGAAATAAGCGTGTGTGCCAAAAATTGAACAACTATAAAATGATTTTCTTACAACACGCCTCCAACAACGCCGATCCAGGACCACACTGAACCCATCTACAGAAGAATCAACAGAAGAACACGGGCTACCAGGCATACGGCAAAAAGGACAAGCCATAACTGCAAGGAACACAATGGTTATCAACAACTAATCCCACAAAACCTAGTTGAAACTTGACATCTGATAGTGTTGGTAGTCCCCACCGTAAATACCCCATAAATCTCCATATCCCAGAAATATAATGGGAACAAAAAGAGAAATGAAAAAGGGAAACAGGGAACCCACGAAGGCAACCAGTAGGGAACAACGATATCGCGAACGAGGAAGCGCGCTCGACGCTAAAGAAGGACTACTGTAAGACCAGGCAACAAGCGCGGCGGCCGGAACAACTGCCGCCGTAACCACGCGACAAGAGCAGCGGCGGCGACGGGCAGAGACTACGGCAAAGAACAAACAATGCGCGATGAGGGTTCGCCCACAACAGACAGAAACGAGAAATAGATCTCAAAACAGATCAAAAGGTGTTACAAAACATTAGAAGTATAAGGACTAAAGTGAAAAAAGGAAAAACCACAAAGGGAAACCAGAAACCGGAAATCACAGGAGAAGCCGTGCGCGCGCCAAGTGTCACACGCGGAGCGCATCCAAAAAGTCTCGGGAGCGCTCCGCGCGTGACACTTGGCACGCACGGAGCGCTCCCTGACTATTCGTTGCGGGGAGCACTCCTCAATTAGTGATTTCGGCAACAGGGGCAGTGATCGGAGCAGGAAGTGGATGAAGCCATGAGTGTGTAGGAGGGGAAGATTGCCTCCCATTCTTGGTTGCAGAAAACTTTGTCGAAGGCGACAAAAGTAGGGTTTTCTCTCTCGTTACTCCAGGTGAAGCGCCTATTTTTGCACTTAATCTCTCGCACGCAAGCCTGGTCGATTGCATCTCTGAATCTGCTCATGACCCTTCTGTTGATGTTATGGTTGCTCTTATCCCTTGCCTCGTAGATGACGTTGAAATCATCGTTGATTAGCCATGGCTCGCCAAGAGGTGGTCTGCTTCTGCTCAGCTCCTCGAGGAAGTCATCTTTCCTGGTGTCGTCAGTTGGGCCGTAGACAGTGGTGATCCAGAAGGAGAAACCACCAAGGGGGAGGAACGCTCTAGCAGTGATGGAGAATTGCCCTACAAATTGCATGGCGATTGTGATCTTGGTGGAGTCCCAGAAAATCGCGGCGCCACCACGGGTGCCCAACGTTGGCAGCACAGCGCAGTTGTCGAGTATGCGGCCTCCAACCTCCCTGACCAGCTGTGGCGTCCAGGCGTCGATCTTTGTCTCTTGCAAGCACAACAGAGCAAGGCTATGAGCATCGGCAACCTCGCAAATGGTGGCCCTCTTCGTCGGCGAGTTCAAGCCACGGACGCTCCAATTCATAATTGGGATGGTTGTGCTATGCATAAGGCAAACAAAAATGCTCCGACGATGAAATTTTTACTACTGTAGAGATTAAACAAGTACAACTACACCACCGAACGATCGGGGAGAGCCAGCGTCCACCAATAGGCGCCAAATTACACTGGCGTCTAGCTAATCCTCGTAGCCCAACACTAATCATGAAGTAAAAACCTAGCTCAGGCTGCCTGAAGGGCAATTGCCAACGGAGGCTAACTAAACTGGCGACTAACATGGATTACTCTTGGGCTGCACCGTCAGGGCCGGCCAGGCTGGCCATGGTGCGCAGCGCCTAGACGTCGAGGCGCGTGAGCCGGGCAATGCAGTCGATGTCGTCCTTCGAGAGCGGCTCGTCGAAGCGCCACAGCAGCGCCTCCGCCACCTTCACCGTCATTCGCTCCCTTGGACCGAGCACGCCGAGCTCCTTGACCAGGTGTAGGGTGGCCTGTTGTGCAACCGGGGTGGAGGAGGGGTTGGACGCCTGGCGGGCGATGTGCCTGACGGGGGCCGAAGGAGCGCGCGTCTTGGGCGGCGCTGAAGGCCTGCAGGCCAGTGGCGCAACAACGATGAGGGGCTCCGGGGCGTCGCGGAAGAGGAGCCGGGCGGCGGCGCCGTCTTGTCCGATCTGCATCTGCTGCACCTGGTGCGTGACTGCCCCGAGTTCAGTCATGGTTTCGGCCGGGGGAGCCGTGGTCTTGCACGCGTGGACCGTAGCTGGCTGCATGCTTGCTACGGGCCCACCGGAGGTCAACGCCTTTGCCCCGCTGGCGCATGTGTGGTCGATGTCGAACTCCAGCGGGACGGCGAGGGCGTCCGCGACGGCCTCCTCGAGCTCAGCCTGCCCCGGCTCGATGCGTGGTGGGGAAGGGAGCTGGGTGTTGCCATTGTTGAAGAATGCGGTGACGTGGTTGATAACGTCGTGGCTCCGCTGCGCGGGCGGAGGGGCCGGCGGTGAGGGAGCACGACGCAGTGGTAGAGGAAGGATGGCGCGGATGGCGACCTCGCCCCCCCCCCCCCGTGGCAGCCCTTGCCGCGGTGCCTGCTGGTGGGAGTGTGGCTTCGCTGACGCTGCTGCTGGGAGTGCTCCTTCGCCGCCGCCGGGGCCCGGCTGGAATGCCCGCGGCCCAGCAGCGTGTCCGCCCACGAGCGCCGCCCACCGCGCTCGCTGTCGTGGTCGTCGTGATCCCTGCGGCCCGCCCCATGCTGCAGCCCGTGGCAGCCCGAGGAGGCCACCGCAGGCGGCTGGCGGCGCCCCTGCCCGTCCTCGACGTGCCAGGTCCATGTCGCTGGGTACACCGCCGGGAATGGAGCGTCATCGCCCGACTCCGACGAGGGGAGGCCGCTCTGGCGCGAGCAGGAGGACTGCGGCGTGCGGGGGGTCCAGTCTTCGATCCTGTCGACGTGCACCAGCAGCTCACGGCGCCTGATGCCAGGCGGGGGCGCCACCTGGCGGCTCGGCGGCGAGAACCCGAGCATGGCCTCGACCCGTCCCGCCCCGCGGGCCGCGCGCCAAATGTCATGCTTGGTGGGGATGCGCGCGGTGTCGGTCGTCCACACCCAACAGGCGAAGGACTTGGTGTGTCCACGCTCGTGGGTGCGGCTGTCCAGGCGATCGACGATGCAGAGGTCACCGAGGACTTCTTCCGCCCCCTCCAGTGACCACAGCTGCATGGGCATGTGGTCGATGACGACGCAGACGTGGCGGGTGCAGTCGTCCGGCACCTCATGCTCATCTTCATGCCAACCCTTGACCGCGAACTCGATGCCGTCCACCTTGATGACGCCGCAGCGGATGGCGTTCTCCTTGTGCGTCGGGAGCTCGAAGTGGACCAGGAAATCTTCATGGTCATGGCTGGTGATGCGCAGCAGGTGTGGCGGCGTGTGGAGTTGTTCCTCGATGGCGCGGCCAACCGACATGGGGTTGGCAGTGTGCTGCGACGATGCGGTCGTGAGGAGCACGACGTGCTTCTGGAGCAGGAACTCCTGGTGCTCCAATGCCGGGGTGGAGACCACCACCTTGTGGCTCGATCTGGGGCGGCGCGAGGGGTCGGTGAGGAAGGCCTGGCGGTCCATGCCGGCGGGTTGCGCGGCCGATGGAGGTGGCGACGGGAAGCGCAGTCGCTCCCTCACAGGGCCGCGGGTGGCGCCGTCCGCCCCACGCCTCTTCTTTCGGTTCTGTGGGCACTCTCTACCAAAATGGCCTTGCAGCTTGCAGATGATGCACCGGAGTGGGTCTCGGCAGTCTATGCGGTGGTGCTCACTACTAAGGCATCTGAAGCAGCGGCCAGGGAACTGGCTTAAGAAGGCAGCACGGCCCACGTCCTCCTTAATGGCGGAGCGCCTACCCATCCGCCTTGGCTGGTGGCGCTTGGAGTTGCCCGAAGATCCACTGAGCGCGCGGCGTTGTTGCTTCGATTTGACCTCCGTCCATTCGCCCTCGTCGCCCGAAGAGGAAATGGACGGTGTAGGGGAGGGCACTACCACGATGGATTTAAGCCGACATCCACCGGGGCAGGGGGTGCTCCGCATGGACCGCTGGCCCGCGCGGCTCCCGCCTTGGAGCTTTCATCAGGAAGCAGAAAACGCGCCGGGGAGCCGGGGCGGGCCGCTGACGCCGGGGAGCGAGGGGGAGGGGGAGCGGAGCGACCGGCGCCAGCAACCGACCGCTGGATCTGGGCGGATCCGCTGCGGTTTTAGGTGCGTCCCGCTCCGATCCAGCGTGGCGCGAGGAGCTGACCGGGCGGTGGGATCCAGCTGGGGACCGAGGGCCCATGGCCAGCAGGTTTGGTGGCGCCCCGGCCCGGGCAGGCAGGGACGGGGGCTGGTGGCCGCCGAGGCCGGAGTGGCGCACGTCGCGGGAGGGGGAAGTGGAGGGGAAGGAGAGCCTGGTCATGGAAAAGTCGGTGCTTCATGAGTGACCACGCGAGCCCAGTAACCAAAGCTCGCAAGGTCAAATCCACTGGCTCAGTTAATTAGGAAGAACCCTTGTTCCATCCCAAACTGAATAATTATATATTCTTCTACTGCATATTTTAAACTCTAAATAAACTCTTCGTCAGCCATGACATATTGACGTGTCGTCACCTCTTCATGCATACTGGGCGAGCCACCAAACAGGCCGACTTTGCATCACACTTCATAAGTCCTCTATGGGCTGCATTGCCAACAAACAAACACGCCTCATACTTCTCATTGTTCTCTTCAATTGAAAATTTTAGCCGCATTTGGCTGGAAGTACGAGCTGTAAGGCATGCACGAGAGAAACTATATGCAAAAACAAATTTCCCATGCACGACACGTGAACCACACATCCAAGAAAACAACTTCAAAGCTGAAATCTTGCAGCTCCCGACTTTCTCCTGTCTTTTCCTTGTCCTCACCTCACCTCGCCATCTTTCTGTCTGCATGGCAAGCAGTTGGCCTACCCCCTCTATCATGTATTCCGGATTAAAATACGGATGCATGTTCGCCCATGAAAAGAGGAAGTAGCGTTGCTTGTGGGTCCAGTAACGGCGGCAGCTGTTGCATGTCAGGATACTGTAGAATACGTGCAGTGCTGGTTGCTTGATGACAGTGAAGCAGCACTGTATTGCAACGAGACAAGCTTGTATAGCTTCACAAGCAAAACTGTGCACGCCGGTCATCCCAAGTGTTAACCACTTTTTAACGTGGTCAAGCAAATCTAAAATCTAACCTAGTTTGGCAACAAAGTTTTTTCAAAACCATGGTATTCCAAAACCTAAGTATTTCAATACATGGGCAATAAATACTTCAGTTTCTAAAAGTCATAGTTTTTCTCAGTTTTGATAAAACTACCGAGGTGTATGGCAAGTGGCAGTTTTTCTCAGTTTTCTTTGATTTGCATCGACTGTTACGTTGTTGCATGCATATTCAGCTACACTCAGGGATCAACTTGTACTTAGCCTTGCACGAGCATGTTCTCCTAGATGCTAGAATCTGTAGTGGAGTTATCTCTTGTGATCCATCAAAGACCGTGGTAACACATGCACTGAAGGTCGACTTTTGCAGCTCGTGTACGTGTACGTCCGGCTAGCTATCGATTTATGCATCACAGGTTGATGGCCAGAAGTTGGACACAAAGAGAGACCAAGCAGCCAGCGCTTTCTCGGTTTTAAAAAAAGAGGTCACAGCCTCTTTTTTATATACAACAAAAATACCACAGTTTTAGAGATACCATGGTTTGTTGAACTGCAGTACTTTTTTCATCCAAACGACTCAAAGTATTAAATATCAAGCTTTTCTCAAAAAACACAGTATTCCTAAAAAACCACAAAAATACTTTGGCTTCCAAACGCACCCTAAAAGTTTTTAGAGAAGAGGGTTTGCCCAACTTTAACGAGCTGAAGCCCTAAAAAATTTACAACTAGATCTGGAACGACGAAATAAAAATGTTCACACACACGGAGTTCGATACAAACCCTACAGGGTCCTTAGCTCAAGAACCGAAACACACAAATAAAACAAAAGACAGCAACCAAGCTTCCCGTCGACTCATCCATCCTGAGAGGTACCCTCCTTCCTAAGGGATGTGACATACGCGCGGAGCTTGCTGCAAAGGACATAATTTCTTCCATCTCCGTTGGTTTGCTTAGTGGCTTACACATATGTAAGAAGATAGTCAATTTGTAAAGGTCATCAGCCGGTTGTTTAAGAAAAAAGTCCTTCAATAAGTGCTTTGTTACAGATTTGTCGTAAGGACCAAGAAATAGCGGCAAACATGATTCATGCAAAGATGGCATCCTGTCCCGCACAAATTGCCAAAGATTATTTTTTTTATCTTGACAGGTAACTTTGCCTTGCAAATGTCCATGGCCTGAAATTGGGAAGCTCCCTGATGGAGCGCCTTATACAAAGACTTCATGGAAAACTAGCAAGAGCGTTCAAGTTTCCACCAGAAAGAATCAGCTTCCGAGGATGGGCGTCGAACCCGAAGCCAGTCTATAAGGAAGAGCAACCCCTCGGCCTCTAGGGTCCGAGCGATCTCCGAAAAGAAGGACTCCACTGTCCATTTCTCCCGACATCGCTAACAAGAGCATTTGGAGAGCCAGAAATAGCAAAAAGTCTTGGAGAATGAAGCTGGATGGTTTGTACTTGACCACACGTCCAACCACAACACCGTTGACCGACCATTACCAATGGTGTGAACTGCACCAATACGCGGGAGATGAAGATTCTTAGAAATAGATTTCCAGGACACTGACTCGTGTTGAGAAGGAGCCGTAGGCAGAGGAGCATGTTGAAGGTACTTGAATCTAATAATTTCCAGCCATAGACCACCTTCCCCGGTCAGGATTTTCCACGCCCGTGTGGCCATGAGGCACCAATTCTTGTATTTAGTGCTAAGGATACCTAGGCCTCCAACCTCCTTAGGGGCACAAATGATGATCCAATTCACCATGTGGTACTTTTGTTCGCCTAGTTCTTTACCCCCAAAAAACCTAGAACGATCAACTTGAATTTACCATGAACTCCATCTTGGAGTAGAAAGAAACCCATGATAAACATAGGCAGACTCGATAAGCATGCATTGATCAACGCAAGCTTACTAACGGAAGATTGGTATCTGCCCACCCAAGGCTCAACACGGCTGACCACTCTATCGGTGATAAACAAAAATCTTCAATCATCAAGTGCTTGTTGGTCAGAGGCATACCTATGTACTTGATTGGCAAGGTTCAAATCTTGCAATTCCTCATGTGCGCAACTCACAATTTGTCCTCCAAGTTCCCTTTGGTGACAAACGCCTCACTTTTATCAAAGTTGATATTGAGCCGGACATGGACCCAAAACACATCAGCAGAAACTTTAGATTGGCCAGTCTAACCGGGTCATTCTTAATTAAAACAAGGGTGTGTCGTCAGCATGGTGGAGATGCGTTATTCCACCCTCATGAATTTCCGTGAACACTCCTTGAATATGACCAGCTCTCTTAGCACCCTCTAAGATAGCACCCATAGCGTCCACAACTATGTTAAATAAGATAGGGAAGATCAGATCACCTTACCAAACTCCCCTCAAGTTCCTAAAAAAGGGGCCATGCTCAACATTGATATTAATGGCATTTGCTATCCCCAACCCATCCCCTGCGTGTTAGATTGTCTTTAGTAAGAATACTATTTCTAAGAGTCAGCCACAAGAAAACATTTACCCGAGGAGGCATTTTAGTTTTCCACAGGAAATTATGAGGATATTTATAACCAGTTTGTATCAGGAATCTATAAATAGGACTTGACTAAGTAAGTACCGTTCTTAGTTAGTGACCATATATTCACGTCTTTCTGATCATTTAAGGTCACATTTTCACAAGCATTTTTAACATGATCCCAGAGCTCTAGGGAATCGCCATGCAAGGTTCTTCTAAACACTACAAAAAAATACACTTCCGTGATGATACGTGTTTGTCACAGTAGGTCGCGTTTTTTGTCATGCATGTACATCCATGACAAATTTATGACAGAATCAAGATAGCCATACCTGTGCTATCGTAGAAGTGTTCGATGACAATAACAAAATTATCATCACGGAAGTGTCCACTTACATGACGATAAATCGCGCGTCACAGAAGTGCTTTCGTCAAGGGTGATCGACACGTGACATCCACCATAACGGAATATCGTTAAGCTATCGGGTCGGGTTTTGGATTCGATAACCCGTTAACAGCCCCGACCAATGGGGATTTTCCACGTGTAAAATCATCATTGGCTGGAGGAAACACGTGTCGGCTCATCGTTGGGACAGATGTCATCCATTCATTTGACAGAAGGCGCCTATGATACGTCGACACGTGGCACGGCCAATCAAGTTTAAATGGGCCGGCCCAACTAAAGGCCCACAAGATTTGGCGGCCCATAATAGGCCGTCCCAGTTAAAGGCCCACGAGATTTTGCGGTCTATAATGGGCTGGCCCAGCTAAAGGCCCACAAGATTTCGCGGGCCATAATAGGCCGGCCCAGGTAAAGGCCCACAAGATTTTTGTGTGCCATAATGGGACGGCCCAGGTAAAGGCCCACAAAATTCTTGCGGATCATAATGGACCGGCCCAGCTAAAGGCCCACGAGATTTTGCCGACATTAATGGGCCGGCCCAGCTGTAGGCCCACAAGATTTTGAGGACCCTAGTAGGCCAGCCCATTAACTGGCTGCCATGTTTTGGGCCAAATGCCGGCCCATAATTGATCCGGTCCATTAATGCCCTGCCACGTTCCGGGCCTAGTAGTGGCCCATATAAGATCCGGACCGTTAAAGCCTCCCACTTTCTGGGCCAAATCACGGCCCAGATCAGGTCCGACCCTTTAAGAGGCTTTGGGCTCAATTATGGCCCATATCAGATTCGGCCCGTTGACTGGACGCTATGCTTTTGGGCCCACTTGCTAAAAGCCCTTTTAGTAATTCGGCCTGATATTAGTTTCGGCCTGTTAAGGGCCCATTTAACATTTCAGCCCTATAATAATTTCGGCCTGTTATAAGCCTGTCATATAGTTGGGCCTAACTACGACCCGGTTTGCATCCGGCCTGCTCGCAGCCGATATCTGATTGGGCCAAAAAAAGACCGAGACAACTTTGGCCTGTTAAAAGCCTATGAATTGATCCGCACAATCATGGGCCGGGGTCCATTTCAGGCTACCGCCGGCCCGTGAGCTATTCGGCATGTTTTAGGCCCAGCCTACTTCTCAGCCTCCTAAAAGCCCATTGAGTTTTCTTGCGAAAAGAGGGTCGGGGGTTACTCGGCCTATTAAAGGCCCGAATCTACTAGTGGGCCAGTTTGATGGGGACCATGATGCGGATAATACATCGTGATTGCATGACGGTCCGATTATGTACCGTAAGTTTACGATTTGGCCAGTTTACTGCGAAGACAGGATATATATACAGTAAAATAACTGCAGCATCGTGAATAAGAAAAAATCTAGACTATACAATAAAGAAATTACAGCATATTACATCCACTGGGCATCAAAGTTCGCCACTATGATAATAAAGCACAAGCAGACAGCAGATTACATACATTAGGCATCAAAGATCGCCACCAGTGCAAATAAACACGCCGACAAAATAATATACAAAACCGAGAGCACTTCAATAGAGTTCAAGAAAGGTTAGCCCTGCTGGGGAGCTGCAGCGCAAGCAGCTGAGCAAGATGATGAGACTGCGCTTGTTCAACACTTATATCTTCCTCACTCTGAAAGATAAACAAGCAGACAGATGATAGGTTTTGCACATAAAAGTATCAGTGCTGACAATTCATCACATTTCTTACTGACAAATAAAGTGACACAGTTTAAAATTGCATTAACACAATATGGTATTGTTCAGGTCAAGACATGGCAGGAATTGACATTGTGAAGGAGTTGGCAGCTTCACGACACCACTGGATTATAGATCAAGAACTCATAAGTATCAATGGTTAGTGTGCTGTCAATTTATCCCATTTCAGATTGGCAAATAAAGAGGCGGTTTAAATAATAGTAGAATGATATGACATTGTTCATAGTTAAGACATTGCAGAATATGACATTGTGCTGTAGTGGGTAGGTTCACCACACCACTAGATTACGGATGAAGAACAGAAGCATACATGCAGTGCAAAAGTAGATCACTTGCTCTGTATAGTTTAATTTACATGGTATGAAGAAGGAACTTGGTTGTACAACTGAAAACTTAAATTGAGAAGGACAAACTTTTGTTTATGAACTACATAATAAACTTTAAATATGCAATTTGATGCAAACAACAAAAATAAACAGCTGTTGCAGTCATGCCTAACCAAATATACACAACAAAGTTTGAAGGCTTGAGAAGGACAAACTTACATTACTGGTGAAGACAGGCTCTATAAAGCCCTTGTCCATGCTGATGGGGGGGGGGGCAATTCAAGAAGTTTAGCACAGAATGTTCTTCATAAGCATTGCCTTTATTCTACATTTTGGTAAGAGTAAATATAGATGTGATAATATACGAAAAAATGGAGAATATTTAAGATAATATGAAGAGTGATGCTACATAACCAAGTAGCTATAAATGTATGTGCAGCGATACAGGCAAAAGGCACAGCCAAGAGCAATGCACAGCTAAACTTCTTCAGTACCAACCTTATGGTATAAATATAGATCTGATGTGTAGAAAATGGAGGGCAAAGGAAAATAAGCTGCAGAGTGATGGTACATGAACAACTACCTGTCAATATAAGTACACTGATAAAGGACAGCATGTACTTACAAGAACAATGCAGAGCTAAAAAAATTCATTAGCATTGGATATATTCTACACTAATTAACCATTCATACAGATCAGATAATTTGGAGCGAACAATTGATAAGCAAGCTATCATGCATACTGCTGTCACATAATGAACCAGGTATGTATGCAAGTACAGTGATACCGGACAACAGGTACTAAGAGCAAAGCAGCGGGCAGCATATTTGCGATATCATGTCGTTCTTTTCAAACCGGAATTCTTCTTCGAGCTGATTTCCTGCAAAAAAGATCCGCAAGGCACATGCGAAAAAGTAGAAGTTCAAATTGTCATGTGATTTCATAGACACTACCTCATCCTGGGAATGAGACCAGTGCATAACAAGGTTTTTCCATTCAATATCTTCTAAATTTAGCATAGGAGACTTCACCGGAAATTCGTTTATAGACTTGCCATCAAAGTGTGATTTCCTCGGGTAACACCGATACTGCTGCAATGCTTCCTTGAAAAGCACAAGCAAGCTTTGCTCGTCATGACTATCCAGATTGACCCTCACCTATTTACAACAATGTAATGTAAATCTTGATGTGTTCGATTAGCAGAAAACAGGAAAATAATAACCATGAATAATAGCACTTACACGTAAGTTGGACAGAAAGATGTGAATATGGTGTTTGTCTTCACTATAATCTTCCCATGATGGGAATATCTGCACGTAGTCCCTAACAACATTGAAAGCATTGTCTTTTAAACTGGGAATAAATGGAATGGGGTTCCAATCTGCAGGAATTGGTCGTCTCTGCAGTTGGGATAGGTCTTCGGCCGGTGGACTTGCTGTACTTTTTGCTGGAGTGGGATTTTTCTGTGGTACGGCTGATGCTATGGCAAATGAAATCGGTATACCTTTTGTTGGAGTGCAGGTCCTGTGTGGTGGGGCTAGTGGTGTGGCCAGTGAAGTATGGGTACAGTCTGCTGGAGTCGGTCCTATGTTTTGTGTCACTGGTTGTACAGCCAATATAAGTGGGGCGTTGTCTGATTTCTCCGGCACCATCATGTTTTTCAAGGACTTTGCTGGTGCTCCTTCAGGTTCGGCAATCACCCTCTTCCTTTTTGATGTCTGATGCACAAGAACAGCATTTGAGTGGAAAAATATGGCATGACGACAGATGGAATATGTATTGATAATGGATGGGCATAGCATCTCGAGTTATATGATGAGTAAACTAAGCAGATGGTGGTGCAACAAAGTAGAAGAAATGCAAGACAACATATGCAAGATACGCGCAATCAATAAAACCTTGCAAAATTAGAACAGGCACCTTGATGGTTGAACAGGACAGGCCATCTGCCTTTGACTCCTTGAGGTTAGAATAGTCATTAGAATGATATTCTGAACAAGAATCAACAGGTGGGGAGCGTACGAGTTTCATTGCTTCCAAAATGGCACTCAATCCCTTGGTGCCAATTTTGTAAGTCATTGCAGTGTTCCACAATATTCTTCTGATGTGCGGATTCTGATATTCACTGTAATTGCGTATAATATCTGAGAACCATGAAAACATAAATAGTTGTGAGATTATCTTTGTAAAGCAGATGATATTCTAATATAGGGGCACCCCTGTAAACACTTATGTGCTATCACTGGATTCTGATGAGAGAGCTCATGTGTGTTGTAATATTGTGCGTGCATTTATATAATCTGGCACAAGTACACAAAAAAATAGGCTCCAGAAGTAAGGATAGCTGGCAGATGATAGGTTCATAATATACTATATAGATAGTTTATTGCCAAACCATGATAACAAGAGCACACAGCAACTAGGCAGATCATAGTGTACATAACAGGGGTACACCATAACCACGATATATAAATCGGGAAAGTGGAACTGGCTTGAAAATACGGTGTTGTATTGCCGCTAGTAATTGAAAGCCTATTGATCGCGTACAGGCCAGCAGTATCGAACATGGTAAAGAAGAGCAAGCAGATTTTGGATAATAAAATGTTGGTTGCGCAGTGCCCACACATGATGAACCAGAGCGCATTAAGAATGCAACTCCCAGCTGTCTCTCGACCATTTCAGGCGGTTGGATGAAGATCCTACGTCTCCTAACCCTTCTTCTTCCTCATTTGTGATTCTTCCCATACAGAACACCGCACGGGCCGCCGGCCGGACCACCGCCCCCCATCGCTTGTGTTCCTCCGTCACCCCCACCCCCCACCCGCGTCGAGTTTTCTTCATTCGGCGAGGCCCCACAACCACCCGAGCCCCTTGGATCACACCGGCGAACTCCGGCGAGCTCTAAAAAATCGACTGACCCAATTTTGAAATTTAGTCTACTGTGATTTAACTAGTGTGGAATATAAAAGGGGAAAACCATAAGCATTGGGAGTATAGTGTGAGCGTGCCATGGCGGATCTGAAGGTGCAAACCAGACAAAGGCAACTTCGCAACCAAGACAAGAAATCAGAGTAAAGCAGTGGCGATCTATTTTCTTGCTGTGATAAATAAGTTGAGCAGATACGAAAGAGTACCGCCTCTGGTGCGGCGCCGTGTACGCATCTGGTGAGAATTTGACGGTGCTGCGGTAGCGATTGCTGTCAGCGGCGTGGAAGCAGATCTAGGAGGGTAGATGGTGGCGGCAGGGCGCGATGGACGAGACGGTCGTAGGAGTGGCGCTGGCAAGGTGGACGACGGCAGGGATGAAGCGAGAGGACGGGATGCAAGGATCCCGGTCTGAAGGCGTGGATGAGAGAGGTCGATCTCTTGTAATGGACGGCGGCGTTGGGGTATCAGCTCTGGCATGGTGGAGAAGGACGACGG
Source organism: Triticum aestivum (assembly GCF_018294505.1). Lineage (NCBI taxonomy): Eukaryota > Viridiplantae > Streptophyta > Magnoliopsida > Poales > Poaceae > Triticum > Triticum aestivum. The sequence continues at coordinate 643,587,865 of NC_057798.1, read as the reverse complement.
TGGATGGGGTGGTGGACGGCGGCGGACGGAGGAGGGTGGGGTGGAGAGGGTGTTTTGGCGCCCATGGAGTATGAATGGGGAAAAGGGAGGTAGAGAGGAAGGGGGGAACCATGTAGTCAGGGCGCGCTTGTCTCAAATGCGAGGAAATTTACAAACTTAGCCTCCGTTTCAAATTTCTACTACATCACAGCAACATTAGTCGGTTGGGGATAGGACGGTAATCTCGCATACACCGAATATTTGACGAAGAGAGTTTGTTTTTGGCACCCACCATGTATGAATATGAATCAGGGAGGGAGTCGATTTCGGCCGAGGGCACACTATGTTTTGGCGCCCACCGTGTATGAATCCGGGTGAGAGGCGGTTACGTCACGTTTGGGTGAAATTACAAACCTACCCCTATCGAAACCTATAGAAATCCAGCAGATAGGCTTTGCACGGCAGGGATAGGCAGTAGTGATTTCCATCTCGCAGATTTTGGTTTCGGGCAGTTACTGCGACTTTCCCCGCTTCGTCCAAATTTTGCACAGTGCACGTTTACCGTGCCAACTCAATTCAAATCCCCTTTGTATTCTACTATTTTTTTCGTGCGGGATCCATTTTCAATTGGAATTACATTCTATATACATCATTTTTTTACATATATACTTTCAAAAGCACAACACCATTTATACATAAATATGGTTTACAAATGGCATGATCTCAGATTCATAAGGTTGTATCCATCAATTTGGATTTTCAAATATTTTAAACCACTTTATGTTGAAATCCAATGTATGCATTCCTCGCTAACTGTCTCCAATTAATGTGTGTTTCATGCGGGTTTTTTTTAACTTCTCAAACATGTATAATGTGTTTCACACACGCAACATATAGTGTAATCCCGTTTAGACACTAATTGCATATAAACCATGCATTGTTTGTAATTGAAGAATCTATGGATCACCAATATTGATAAACTATATAACATTACACGTGTGCCCAAATTCAAATGAATATGCATGTTTGATACACCAATTTGCGTTATGATATTATCGATGTCGTGATCTCCAGTTTAAATATTTGAATCCCCTTTAATCCAGATATTCGTCTCATATAGCTATCACTCATGCTTATATAGGACTATCTCTCTGGACCTATATGCGTTCATCGTCTCTCAGGCATCTCTCGTGCTACCGGGGTCTCATTTCTCTCGCACAAACACAAAACTTTGTCTCCCGGGGTCTCATTTCTCTCAACTATTCCCATGTGTGCCACTCACACACCCCTGATACAGAGATGTCTTTCGCTCCTTAGATATGAGAACCTACGACTCTTCCTCTTCAATATGTCTTTCTCACACACAAACACAAACTCTGTCTCCTAGGGTCTCATATTTCTCCATTGTTCTCTTGTATGTCTCTCAAACACACCCTCTCTCCCTAGAGATATCTTGCGTTCCCTCATATGTCTCTCGAGCTATCACTCTCGTTGTGAAATATCTTTCTCTCTCGCAGACACAAAACTCCGTCCGTCTGGATCTCATTTCTCTCTGATATTTGTTTGTATGTGACTCACATGCACCCTCTCTCTATCTCTCTCACACCCACACACATAACCCAGCCTTCTGATCCACTCGACTCGTATCTCTAGCGCACACTAGCTAGAATCTTTATCTTTCTATTTATCCGTTTCTCCATCAACCTTCTTTCTCGCGCTCACTCTTGATTCGTATCACGCACACTACATATGTTTCTTTCTACATGCATGCAGTCAAGTGCCCTCTCACACACATATATAACTTCACCCTCTGAACCACCCGACGGTCATCTCCGACACCCAAACTAATGGATGTCTCTCTAGCTAGCATCTCCATCTCTGTATCTGTCTGTAGTTTCTCCGTCAACATTTCTTTCTCGCACGGAGTCTTGCTTCCTATCACCAACATTATATATCTCTATCCATACATATGCATTTATAGGTTGATCTCTTTTGCACAATCGTTGCGCCTCACCCCCTCTGCTCGCCATAGATGCATGCTCCAGCCCACGCCACTATCTCTTAAAGACAAAAACACATGCTCAATTGTCGGGCCTTCTTCCTTGCATTCTGACATGCATGCATATTGTCATACCGATCCGTCTCTCCCATGTTGTTGCTCTTAGGACTTATGTCTTCTTTCTTTTATCTCGATCATGCGCGCGCGCACACACACATCCCACGTATACATGTATACCTCTCACACATGCACGTTCAAGGTCTCTATGTCTCCATACGTAGTTAATTACCGTCAATCCTAACGCCACGTCGAATCGTTCTCCTCTTTTGTGCACATAACTTCCGCCTGGATGGGCAAAACACACACTCACACTTAACAATCTCCTTCTAGCTGCCCCCCCCCCCCCCCGCCCCGCGCGCCTCTCAATCTTCCCCTATATCCCCGAAACCAATAAGACCATCCCTTTGTTTAATTCCCGCCTACATGCACCATCGATATATAGTAGTCTTCCGTGGTGTCTCTCGAACAAACACGTTCTCTCGATGTCGACTCCTCTCACGCGCACACACCTTCTCTTCCCTCCTACGGGCATTTTCTCTCTTGCACCCCATCGTTGGTGGCCTCTGCCATACACATCACCTCTCTATGATGAAGCCATGCACACTTAAATTACATCCGCCACAAAGGACCCCGGGACACACACGCGCGCGCACACACACACACACACACACACGCACGCATGCACCCCCCCCACACACACACACACTAAGACTCCATCTCTCTCTCTCTCACACACACACACAAACACACACACGTGCACCCCCCCCCCCCACACACACACTTAGACTCCATCTCTCTCTCTCTCACACACACACAAACTAAGACTCCATCTCTCTCTCTCCTCTCTCTCTCTCCCTCTCTCTCTCACACACACACACCACACACACTAAGACTCCATCTCACACACACATGCTCTAGGCGGAGCATTTGTTCCTACCACCCTTCATCCAACCTTACCCGTATGATAAACAATCACCTTTATTTACTTGCATAACATGGACAGATTCCACTTTACTTTAGTAGTCAGCAAACTTATCATCTGTATATACCCTTATACAAAAACGAGTTGGCGATGATGGTGTGCCTGCCATCTTGTAATACAGACCGTATGATCTATATCCGACGGATAGGAAGCAAACTATGATAATTTTACAAAAGATACCCGCACCTCTCTCCACATCATTATCTCCCGCAACCTCATTGCTCAGCAATTAAAAAAGGAATAAGTCTCTGGAACAATCTAGCATGCATGGTGGCCGCTGCCGCCTGCCGGCGCCGTCCATCCCCATGCCTCCGCCCATTCCGACCACCAGTCACCACCACGCTCCACTCCTCCTCGCCTTATCTCTCATCTTTCATTTTTTCGATGACATTCTCGAGATACCAGTTTTCCGATAAAATTCTCGAGATATCATTAGTTTTTACACATGGTATTACTCCTGCATGGGTCAATCACAACAGGTGTTTTGTAAAAAAATGCATATTGATGTTCCGTGCAATGCACGAGAATCTTGCTTGTAATTATATAACGCAAATCCCGAGCAGGAAGTGACATTTTTTTACACAACCACGTTAACATGGCCATGTAAATCACGAGCAGGAAGGAGAAGGGCAGCGGGCTGTGGAGTAACGTTTTTTACCACAATTTCTTAGGAAACTGAGTGCAATAATTGAGTAGTTTTGCAAACTACCATTACTACTACACCTGAAATGGTTCAAAACCTATACTCCCTTGCCAGCGTGCGCTTCCCCGTGAAACGGTCAGTGTCGCCTGGAGCGTCAGTGCCACATTAATGCCCGGCCAGAGCGGAGGCGACCTCTCACTAGCGCCGGCTTTGAAGTGGCGCAACGGCCGAGAGAGCGCCGCTTCCCGGTGCACGTGACTGCTCCACATCGAGACTGGCCATAGGCCCTGTTTCAATCCATGGGTTAGAGTTAGTTTGAGCTAGTTGGGGCTCAAATAGACCTAAAGTATCCAAGCATGAGGGTTTAAATTGGAGCAAGTTGCACCGAACCCACCAAAAAAAACTATCCCACCCAAGAGGTGCTAACTGGAGATAGTTCTCATTGGGACCACTGAAAAATCACTTTTCTCTCTCCATGAAGTGCATTTATTGTCAATCTAACCCTGTCACCCAAACACCTCTTTGGCTACAGTTAGTTCAGGGTTAGTCATGAGTTAGTCTAACCTCTAGCTAAGTTAGAGTATCAAACAGGACCAGTATAGGACATGCAAGTTGCTCAAAGCATACAGGCAAATTCGTACGTGAAAGGATTCTTTTTCTTTTTGAAAATGGAACGTGAAAGGAATTTTTTTAGAATGCTCTTGGCATGTCACTAACATGTGATAGTTAACCGACCTCAATAGACGGCAGAAATTCCAGCCCGCCGCACTTTGATAGAGACAAGGAGGGAGAAGCGATACAGGCTGCTGGATTACTAGAGATAGGTGTCGCACGGAAGCCAAGAAATATGGTGATAGCGTGGGTTAGCCATGTACTAGTATGATGTAACTACACTGGGCTGCCGTGTTTCGTACTCTTCCAGTCCACTGTGGATATGATTGGTTAATTTTATATCGCTGAATAATATTAAATATTATGAGTGCAGACGCTCCACCACGAGGTTCCTTGCTCCTTCTCGGTCATCCGGAATCTATGTTCTTCCACTCTTTTTTTTACATGAGCTTTGTTCATCCTTTTGCCAACACGCGAGACATCTAGCATCAAGGCGCACGTGTTATGCAGCGATCGTTCCATCTATATGAAGAACACGTGGCACTGGAACTACGAGACGGACATGTACCCAGGAGTGGACGTACGAACCTGATTAATGTAGCATAGTAAGTGAAGTAGAAAGGCACAAATGGTATGAACATGTGTGGCATACAGGGTGTGTTTGGTTGCGTTCTCGTCTCAGCATAGTTGTTCCCTCTTCATGCATGCTCAACTCAACACCCCTCTTCATGCATGCTCTCTTCATGCATGCTTCTAGTGTATTTGTGCTAAACTAGTGTGGACTCATGCACCCTCCATACACTCTACCAAACACCCAAAAGTAGGTCGAGAAGGGAACTCTTGGGAGGCATTTGTCTCTTACTACATACTACCACTAAATGTTGTACGTGCAATGCACGGTGATGTTATGGAGTACGTGTCTAAGTACTCTACTACTATATTAGTTGGAGGCACATATTAACTTTTATATTTGTTTACGTGTATGTCCCAAGACCTGCCAACTGGACATGTCTTTCTCTCCAGGTCGCACTTTGTATCGTTCATACAGCTAAGTACTACTACGTGTGGTCTCCGACCCAGAAGTGGAAGAAGTGGAGACGCTCTACCATGCTGTTTTTTTTTATGCTTGGCTCTACCACGCTGTTCATGTCCCACTCCTTTCACTGACGTGTGGGACATCCAGCATGTGCCGTGTTTGGCACCCTTCGTCGTAAGAGTTGAAACGCTAGCATTCATCAAAAATAAAAAATAATTATAAATCGGCAGTGATACTATTTTTTTTGCGAACCAATCAACAGTGATACTATACCACGCGGTTTCCTTGCTCCTCGATATCGGAAAGAATACTTCCGTTCGCCAACATGTGGGACGTCGACCATCCTGGTCCACTTGCCATGCACGCAGAACTCCAAGGGAGAGTCACCCAGGTCGTTGCGCCGCAGTAACAATGACTAATGAGCCGTCAAATCACAGGCCCACTTCCCACTTTGAACTTGCTCGGACGAAGGAACCATCATGACTTCGTTGAATTCCGCTTCTTGAAGAAAACTACTGTACCAGCAGTACTGCTAGCTACAGTATTTACTCCAACAGAGGCCTCCTTTCATTCATAGGATAGGAATATGAAAATCATAGGAAGTGAGATGACATGCATCTCAATTCCTATAGAGAAAGAGATGCCATTTGATGCATAGGATAGGAATTTTTCCACTTAGTCTAGGCTAATGTACTGGTAATTTGCTCTAAAAACTACAGTAGTAACTAGTAGTACTGGTACATGCTCGTACTCAGACACAGACACACACACTAACTACTAGTACTACTACTTCTCACATGCTGGCCAGACGCCGTCGTTATCCTTCCCGGCTTTGTAGGCGACACCCCACCGTGCTTGGATCTCCGCCGACCCCTCCGCAGCAGCGCGTGCGTCCTTTTCTTTTTTGCGGCGGCGGGCCTCTCTTTTCTTGAGTGCTTTCTGAATTTTCCGCTCCCTCTGTGCGGCTTTGGCTACCTCTTGCTCTACCGCCCATTCGGCCTTGGCATCTTCAAATTCCTCCCACATAGTTGTGAGGTCGCAAGCGGCGATGAACTCAGCACGGCGGGATGCCATCGCTTCCCTACCATTTTGTGTGCCTTCGTGGGCGGCGAGGAACTCGGTGCGGTGGGATGCCATCGCTGCCTTACTGGTTAGTGTGCGGTGCGGTGGCATGAACGACGCTTGGTGAGAGCTCTGGGGTGGAGTGGCCGGACAACCGTATAGTGCATTGGTTTGTCAAGAGCTCAAGGACAGAAGACAAAGCAAATTAGGATTCCCCTTCAATCCTGGTCATTTATTACCGAGTAAAATGCATTGGCGGTCATCGAACTTGTCTTGATAGCTCACTTTGATCATTGTATACGAGATATGGTGATTATACGGTCGCTGGCTCAGTGTATAGCTCCGTATTTGTATGGTTGACCAGTCAAACAGTCCGCATGCGCCTGAAACGGTCACCGTCTCTCCAGAATGTCAATGCCGCATTCACTGGACTTAACTGCAGATGCAATTGGTGTGTCACTGACATGCGGGCCAGACGCCCGTTGGGCCCACATGTCAGTCACCCAAACGCATCTGCAGTTAAGTCACTGAAGCAGCGTCTGCATTCACGCCCGACGAACCTACTCCGGCGCCAGTTATCCATCCGTCTGCCGCGGCTCATTGCCATTCGCCCGCTATATTAACTTGATCCCCATCTCCCAGCCATAGCCAAAGACCCACACTTATTCTCCTCCGGTCCCTTCCTTCTGTCGGCACCACTTCAACCATGGCCTCGTGGCGCTCTGAAGCTCTCTTGGACGTACTGTCGCAGGAGCAGATGAGGGACATCGGCGTCTCCGCTCCGGGCGCGCTCCAAAGCTCTCTTCGACGTACTGTCACAGGAGCAAACGAAGGAGATCGCCGGCACCCCTCGGGCCACCCGCCGCCACCACGACCACGAAGCCGGCGCGCGTGCGCGGGCGCAGCCGGCAGTGAGGAAGAGTATTACACGGTAGGTCGCCGCCGCTCTGGTCCCGGGAAGGCCACCGCTACTCCACTCAGTCGACGCCAAGCTTGGTGGGGTAAACATCGGTGGCCGATTAGCCGCTTGACGGCGACGTGGAGGCGGAAATCTTCATAACCTTGTGCTCCGGTCGGAGGAGGAGGTTATCGAGGCGGATGAGGAGGAGGCAAAGGCAATGGCCGGCTTTCTCGGGTTCATGGCCAGACTTGGTGGTCGGGCGCCGGCGATCGTTTAGATTAGGTTTACAGTAGGTTTAGTACGGTTTGTGCGAAATATGTAATGAATTTCGTCCAGTTTGTAGGAAAAGTTTTCGAAATGTAATGAATTTCATCCGGTTAATTTGAAATTTGCTTTGTTTGCACGAATTTCGTCCGGTTAGTTCATATAGTTGTTGAAAGGTATGCGGGCAGCATCGGATGGCATCCATCAGTGTCCTCGGACAGATGCTGGTGTAAATTTGTGGGCCAGCGCTGGAGATGCCCTAACTATCATGCTATAATCACTAACAATCCTCCATTATTTGGCAGGGAACAGTTATCCGTCGATCAAAATCAGATCCGCGGTGTTTCGCACTCCTCCCGCGTACGAGTGTAAACTCTTGCTTACATAAAAATGGAGCAAGTGGACGGCACTGTAGCATGTCATATCACTCGAACTAGCCCGCCTAACAAGCGGGAAAGCACCGCCCTCGTCATTTTGTTCTGGATTTCTGTCGATCGATCGCACGAAAATGTTACGCTTCGCAAGTTCTAAAGGAAAAGGCGGCACACTTACGACTCGTACGCGTCGGAACCCCGACAGTCCGGCTCGCACGCCGCTCACCAAAGGGGACACGCGTTTTCTTGCAATTTCACTGACATGTGGGACCGTAATTGAATAAACAATCGATAGCCGAAATCTAATCGCTCGGCGGGCGTTGGCTAAGAAGAGAGAAATGGGGGAGGGAGAAGAGATCGCCCACCCGCCGCGCACGGACTCCAAGAAATATATGGTGATAATGTGAGGTGGGCCATGCTGGAGTTCGGACCGCTTTCGGAGCCCGCTCTCACTGCCCTGGCCCCTCAAGACGCCAGATGCCCACTGCATGCATAGCAAGTAGTCCCCGCTTATGTGGAGGAGAGAGAGGCATTGACAAAGTCAAGGAGTAATAGTGGAGACAATAGCTTTCATCAAAAATAAACAATGAATACTCGTTGCTCGTCCTCTATATCGGAAAGAATACTTTCATTCACCGACATGTGGGACGTCGACCATCCTGGTCCACCTGCCATGCACAAAATTATCCTGGTCTACCCCGGTCGTATCGCAGGCCCAACCTTTCCCACCGTAAGTTGTTCGGACGAAGGAACCATCATGACTTCGTTGAATTCCGCTTCTTCAAGAAAACTTACTATACCCGCAATACTGCTACCACACGCGAAGACTGGACGACACTGTACCACGTCATATCACTGAAACCCACTAGGCCAAACTAGCCCGCCTAGGTCATCTATTTTGGAACGGAGGGAGTACGTCTCTGCACTGCTATGATTTTGTGTTGCACGTTCTCTGTACTTTTGCTATGATTTTCCTACCCTATGAACCAAATGAGGCCTGAATGTATGTCGACTATTGTCTGATCGATCGCTAAGCCTACAATTTTAGGAGCTAGGGCTATTGGTCGATCGACGAGGGATAAGTATAAGCGTACCACGAGCTCATCAGCCCCAACGTTTCTCTTCGGTGAGTGTTTTGCAAGTACTATAGCTCGCACAGTAGCTAGCCTACTAACACCAAGAATCATCAAACAAGCCCTGCTGATATGATAAACAGTTCAAACTTACATCTAAGCATGCCATATATTACATCAAAAGCTGGTGAGGATACATCTGTTTCCATAACTCGGAGAGGGTTCGCATGATTCATCGCATGATTCACTATCAAACAAAAGTAGCAAGATCCGCCCACACAAGACAGTGCACTAGCCCTAAGATGGTTTGATAACACGCATCATTCTGGTAATTAAACACAGGGCAATGCAAACTACCCTGAAGGATTAGCGCGACCAACTATTTCTTGTCATCGATCTCTCGGGCAATGACCACAGCACGGACAGCGGCATGGGAATCGATTTCTGGGGCGATGTCCACAGGACTGACCGCGACATCGGAATCGATCTCTGGGGCGATGTCCACAGGATGGACAGCGGTATCGGAATCGATCTCCGGGGCGATGCCAACAGGACGGGCCACGACATCGGAATCATCAAGGACAACCACCGGCACCTGCACAACACTAACATATTAGCAAGCACATTGCAAATAATCAAAAAGCAAGCACATTGCAAATAATCAAAAACCACAACTATGGTAATAAGCCATTATTTTTTACCTTGTGCAGCTCACCGGGGGATCTCATCCCTCCGGGGGCCATCTCCTCGTCCTCGATGGGGGCCATCACCTTGCCAGGGGAATACTGCTTCTCAACGGCGACTATCTCCTCAAACTCGGTCTTGAGCCTCACATAGGTGGCAATCAGAGCTCCTGGGGTAGGCACGGTGGGGCCCTTGCTGTTCTTCCAACTTTCTTTGAGGAGTTCGTCCGCCAACGTCCTCAACTCTTTGGCCAGTGCTTGTTTCTTGGAGTTCTTCGTCTCCATGGGTTGGCCCGCCAACATGGTCAACTCGTTGGTCGGTGCTCGCTTCCTGGAGATCGCTGTCTCCAGTGGGTTGTCCGCCGGCAACTCTTTGCCTAGTGCTCCAGGATCCATCAATGAACTGACAAACAAAAAGCAATCGAAAGGAAACCACAATCGCAATGAAAACGGGAAAAGAATAGGATGTGAGAATCGGTCGGTGCTTCGCAAAAAGAAGATTATTGGAATGAAAATATAGCAGCATAACTGATTCGCCCACCTTTCCTTCGTCGGTAGAGAAGAAAAATGGCAGAAGTGAGTAGCCTGGAGTGAGGTTTTCTTCAAGAAAGGGAAGAAAGGGCTTGAACGAGCGTTCCAATGAAATGATGGTTGCTTCGTCCAGTCCAACTTGGAGGCCACCTTACCACTGCTGGTAAAGGTGTGGGTTTTGTGATATGACGGGTCATGACGGCCACACCGGGGTGACAGGTGAGTCTCGACTGTAGCACCTCGCTGTGATTTGGTGGATGGCACGCGGGCCCGGATGCTTTGAAATGTCATTAACTTGATTTTAGTCTCTTTAGTATTTGGATCCAAGCATGGATGAGGCTAACAAGTTTTAGTCCCACTACTTTTAGTCATGAGACTAAAACGTATCAAAGCACTCTCTCAGGCTGGTCATAGTGGGGAGTAACTTAGACTAGTGTCATGCATATGACACTAGTGTAAGTTACTACCTCCATAGTGCAAAGTAACATAGTAGTAGTATCATAGATTGCTTCATTTATTATCTCATAGACTCATTTTGCCTCGGAAAGCGCTATGTTACAGTAACATATTATGTTACCACAAGCACCTCTTTCCTCATTAAATACTTGCCACATAAGCAAAATTGTCTTGGGATGTGTTAAGTTACTACCTAAGTTACTCCCACTATGGCTAGCCTCAATATTGTGCACCGCGACCAAGGCGGAGAGGAAAACGAGAGAACTACGTAATTAATGCATGAGTTTAATTAGGGTAGTTTTGTAAAGTACGAGATACATTCCTCCAATCGCAAAATGCCTTGGTTCATGAGATTTGAGATTTGAGCCCTATAAACCGGAGGGGAGGGGGTACTGCACACGGTGTAGTCTAGTCACTTGTTTTTTTTGAGCCGAAGTCTAGTCACTTGTTGAAATCTCTAGAAAGGCAAATACTCCTTTCCGGTTTACAGGTCTATACTACTCCCTCCGTCTAGGTGTGTAAGTCATCTTACGAAAACCAAATAGTCCCAAAACACTTAGGCGCGGTGCATTAACTTCTACCTTGTTTCTTGTTTCTTGACATACGTATCAACCAATAAGAGATGAGAGGTGTGCATGCTTTTAATGACTTGCAATGGCTAGTTCATTGCATGGAATGCTATTAATTAGCAAATAAACATTGGTGACCCCAGGAGGAAACGGTGCTAAGCGCGTGGACCTATGCAGAATGAGTATCAACCAATGGATAATGGAGTTTAATTGTTAAACAATAGCAATTTTGTCTCATGCAAGAGCCTGGCTAGTACTCCAAGGAACCGCACCACGCGAGCGTTCGCAACTGCCACGTTCGGTTTGCACTTGGCTCTTCGCCTCTTCGAGAAGACGAACAATGATGTTACTCCTACTTCTACAGTATCGAATCCACTGCTGCATGTCCGTCCACCTCGTGCGGGAGGGATAGCGTGTAGCGAAAGCTTCTACTTACTGCTCCTGCCTTTGCGTCCATGACAGGTGGGCCCAACAGGTGGTTGGCCCACCTGTCATGCAGCCAAAGGCAGGTGCAGTTAAGGCACCGGAGCTCAGTCCGCGAGGGAGAGGGCGTCGTAGTAATCAAATTTCTCGGGCTTGTACGAGTTGACGCGACACATCAAAGCACTGCATTCGATAAAACTCTTTTTACACATTTCAAATGGGCTACTTCGTATGTAGGAGTAGACATATTCTGCTTCGTATGTACTCCCTCCGTTCCAAAATATAAGTCTTTTTAGAGATTTCACTATGAACTGGAGTACATACGAAACAAAATGAGTGAATCTACACTCTAAAATATGTCTATATACATCCGTATGTAGTTTGTAGTGGAATCCCTAAAAAGACTTACATTTAGGAACGGAGGGAGTAGTCACTTGTTGCAATCTCTAAAAAGACTTATATTTGGAAACGGAGGGAGTACAACGCATGCATGCATGCCGTGACTTTCCTTTTGATACTTGCATGTGTTGATTTGATGCACCTTGCCAAATTTTGACTATAAATTTAACTAACCAAATTTTCATGCATGTCACAAAAAATCACGGGGCTGTTTGGATTGTGACTATGTTTGTCTTATGTTGCCACATTATTTTTCCCACACTTGCCACACTTGCCTAACCTGAGTTGCTCAAATTGTTAGACACACTTTGGCTTGCCTAAGGGAATCTTGCCACAATTTTTGTGTCTATGACATGTGGGGTTCACTGCTAATAAAAAAATTCTTGTCTTAGGTGTGGCTAATAAAAAAGACTTATATTTAGGAACGGAGGGAGTAGAAAATATAAATAATAATGCATGTTGGGGCAACCCACGTTTCCGCTAATTTTAGCCGTGGGCTTGTTCACAATTTTTACGAGGGGGTGGTTGTTCATTTAATGGAGGGACTTGTAGTACTACCAGACTTGAACGATACAAAGTGCGACCTGGCACACCGTAACACCACTTGGAACAAGCGGGTAGCTATCTCAAAAAACAATCAACAACTAAAAAAACCGCGACCTGGCATGTAGTATAGTACACAATTTTAAACGATTGTTTTGATGGAGTGAAAAAGGAAAACTACCCCACTACTTATATATAGGCCGGAGCCTCCGCGCTTGCTTGCTAGGGCTGCTCTATTCACACACTCTCATCCTCTCCAGATCTAAACAAGATAGGGGTAGTAACCCTGTCTTTCTCCCTTCAAAAAACACTGGCTTTCTATCCTCACCGCTGGTTACAGATCCGGACGTATCCCCCTCCGCCGGTGAAGGGGAGGAGGGGCAGCGTTTAGGCCGTCGTCGACAGCGAGGGAGGAGACCCACTGCCGGCCGCACCGTTATCTCTGGCCGAGCGCCGGCGCGGGAGGTCCTCCGATCCCTTCGTCGTTGCCTGTGGGCGGATCCGGCCTCCCGCCGCCCACCTATCCACATCCCGACGACCTTCAGGTATATCTTCGTTCGAAACCGCCTTAGCTCTACTTCCCCAGCTCGCTACGTCGCTGCATGTGCATCATTTTCTACCTCTCAGCCCCTCTCGATCGGATGGTCCAACGTCACCTATTTTTTTTCTATTGTTAGAGGTAAAGCTACTTCATGGAGTCGAATCTTGTACTCCCTCCGTCCGAAAATACTTGTCATTGAAATAAAGTGGGGGTGGGGGAATTTAGTATGTACATCGGACTTGGTACAAACAGGAAGGAAAGGGGATGAAAGTAGTACAGACTGGTCATCCAACCGGTCTCTTGGTCGAAAAGGGAAATATAGGGGTAACGCTGTACACAGTGGTATGACCAGGACTAGATTTGCTATCCACACATAGGAGTAGGTGGCTAGAGTGAACAAAAATGGGACCAACCCAGATATGTTTCTTGGATGTTTGTTTCTCGGGGCAACAAACTATGAATCACCACTTTATGCCCCTGTTTACGTACATGGTGCTGTACTGCTGGTGCACCCACTGTCCCATGCCCTTATACCAAATATTTAGGCTCCGGTCGGAATAAAGGGGCAGAAAACATAGGTCTTGATGAAAATAGAGGAATAGGAAAGGAATGTAGGTATAAAACTATGGAACAGCGAACCGGAGGAAACTCTCAAGAGAATGTGTTCGGATGGACTACGAAATGTACAGATTTGTTTTTTTAGAGTAGCATGCTTGGCAGTATGAGATGCTATTTGTTTATTCAGCTGCACAGTGACTACTCTTGTCCTCACCTCACGTACCACACATAGGTTGATTTTTTTATTCCGGCAAACACAGCACAGCAACCTGTCTAACGCATGGCAGCGAGCGCCTGCCTCGGGCTTCCGCCCAAAAAATGAGCAGCGCGTGGATGTTTCTAATCCGATGGAATCAGTACTACCAGACCAGCTTTCCTATGAAACACTATTCACCTTTCCCGTGTTCCGAACGGTTGGAAGGGAAAGAATACGGTAGGAATTGTGTTCCTACGAAAATCCTGCACCAAACCTGTGAACCGAACGCAGCCTTAGCTGTTCTTAATATAATGTCCCTGGTAAAAATGAAGCCATGCCACTGTTTTTGCCTGTAATTGTTTGAGACTCTGACAAGTTTAGCCAAATGTTTTTGCCTGTAATTGTTTGAGACTCTGACTGTTTCCTCTGTGCCTTTTTGTGCAAACAGGGATATCCAATTCACCTGGTTGCTGTTGTGACCTTTTGGTGCACTGCACAAAACTCTTCTTAAAAGAAGTGACTTTTGTGCTGTTTAACTGGAATGTCAGATGGAACAGTTGGTTCATTTTGGTGGAACTGCACAAAGGGAGATCTGTGTTCCAATCCTCATCATCCATATTGGCGCCATAACCTTCCTTTAGGTAAGAATGATATTTAATGCATGTGTTCATCTCTATTTTCCGACTGCCATGAGAAAATAATGCTGTTTTTTACTAGTACACTTGTACTCCCTCACTGACAAAACCAATTCTGAATTAGAAGGCCAATCATGTACTTGGTTTCACCAACTGGTGAGGAGAAAGAGAAACATAGCATGAAGAGGAAGAAGAAGAAGAATAAACAGTGCCAAGGCGATCTTGCTGAAGCCAGAGGCCTCAGTCGAGGCTATTCAAGGGCTCCGGCAACGACTACCTTACATGTGAGACGATCCTCCAGGGAGCCCTTCCACTTCTGCTGTCTCACTTAATTAATTAGGAGCACTTAAGTACCACTAATTTATTACTGCCTAATTTTCCTGTTGGAGTTAAACAAATCTTTAGTAGGACCCTATGCTGAATCATGTACGTGTGAATGTTTGTCTATGGAGGTGAATCATGTGGTGGAGCAGGGAGGGAATATTATTAGTGTCATGACATAATAGTGCTATTGTTTTGCATGTCAATTTATTGCCATTGGTTCAATGAGGCAATGTTTTGCGTATTGTCCATCATGAATTTGATGCTACTGTTTGAGTAATATGCTAATGTCTTCCTATCCTTTCTCACTAAGCTAATGAAGGTTTCACCTTGTTCCTACTTGTGCAAACAGGGATCATGTTGTGCCAATCATACATTTTAGTGGAACTACACAAGACAATACAATGAACTGTATCCCAGCCAGTGCTTTAACTCTGCTGGAAGTTCTTGATAATCTTTCGATATAATCTCAGCACTGGTAAACAAGAGTGATTTCAACCATACATTTGAAGTGCACAAAAATATATACTATTGTGTGATTCCAGTGAGTGCTTTATCATCTCTTATGGGACTACATGAATAAGCTTTTTTTCTCAGGTTGGTACGGGCCTAAGGCCTTCATCCATATTAGTTTGCTGTCATCTCTATTTGTATCGTGCTACTGTCATGAGAAACTCCTTTATCTTTGCACTTTTAAGTTTTGCAACCTATGATAAATGGCAATGCTTTGAGTGTTGAGTTGAGCTAATTGGCACTGATTAAATAAACTAATACCTCTCTTTAAGCAAGACTACTATGTTGCTAACTTTACCCATTAAGATAATGAGGGTGCTTCTATTTGTTAGTGTATGTTTCATCAACTAGTCCCACTATTACAGTAATCTCACTCTCTCAATATATGTGCCAACAGGGATGCTCGATTTTGGTGGAACTGCACAAAAACTTTGGGTGCTTCATTGCCTCGACAGCTTCCGTCCTTTCCTGTCAGTCGCTAATCTCCGCTTGCTTTCTTCCTTTGCTGTCAGTCGCTTGGCTTATCTCGGCTTCCAGTCAAAGGAAATAGTAATTGATATGCTACCTCACACAGGTTGGTACTGGTCTTTATCCTGATTATTGTGCCTGTCATATGTATTGGTAATTTGGTATTGTGCTACTGTTTGCCGATTTCATAAAGGAGTAATTTGGAGCCTGAACTCGCAGGCAAATCATTACATCGGGTGATTTCAGTAGAACTGCACAAAATGATCAGATGGACAGGTACTTATGCTGCTGCTATGTACTCCAAAGTTCACTCAGACAAGCATCGATGTTGACAAGAAGTGCCTATATTCATTCGAGTATCAACCGGCGTCAACCAATTGTCAAACTCCAAGTATTAGGAGAGTGAACGCCAAAAATATTGCTTGGTGCATAGCCCAGAAAAACGCAGTCCAGTCTTTGGTCCCAACTTGTGCCTTTTGGTTATCGGCACATATGGTAGCGAACTATATGGCATGGAGTCTAAAGATTCCAGACAAGTTGGTTGACGCGTATATTCATCTGGGACTTAATCAGTCTGCACGCCAAGGATGCTCCATTTCAGTTGAACTGCACAAAAAATTTGGGTGGTTCATTTTCTCAACCGCCTCCTTTCTCGTCTGCAATGTAGAATTTTGGCGAGATACAGGACCAAGATGAGCCAGTAAACTAGTTGGATGAAAGTAGTGGCCAAGTTGCTCAAACCTCCGTCGGCACGAGGCCACTATTTGAGGATAAACCTACAAGCAAAGTTCAGATTGTCTGTGCTGCCTCTTATGTACTCGAAAGTTTACTCGTACAAGAACTAATTTTAGCAAGAAGTACCTCTGATTGAACACCATTTACCAGTCTGTACCCTAGGTAATTAAAGTTCGTCCATGGATCATATTGGCTGTGATCTCAATCATTTGGATGCATAAACATACTGAACATGTGTATATCTGAATCTTTTTGTGAATTATGTATGAATATTGTCGTGTGATCTATCAATCATTTGGATGCATAGATATGCTGAGCTTGTGTATATATGAATCTTTTGAGTTGTTGATAGTGAATGTTGGCTATGAATATGAACGTGTCCTGTGAACCTGAGTTTGATATGAATTGCAACAGAACCAGTTATAACCCTTCTCCTCCTCTCAATCTGCGACTCCACTGCCGCGTTTTCCCATCTCCGAGTCGTTCCCGTCCGGGGCCTCGCCGTCGTCCACCGCCTCGCTGTGTTCGGTGCGGCGTGGTCAACAAACGAGAGTCATCGGAAGAGGACTGTACGTGGAGAGCCTGACGGCTGGGACCCACGAGGTCCATGGTCGCACGCAAGGAAAGTTCCTCCTTATTAAGCTGAAAAAAATGTTTCCTCCACCTGACAGCTGGGACCCACCGGCTGTATCTTCGCACGGAAGGAAGTGCCTCCTTGTTTTGCGAAAAAAATTATTCATCCCGTTGACAGCTGGGACCCGTCAGATTTGGTGACTGACTTGTGGGCCTGCTAAGCGGACGTGTACGCACGGCTTTGTCAACTTAATCAACAAATGATTCTAGCAGCTGGACCGTTGGATGTTAATCCAACAGCCGTGCTCCTTCTTCAACCTCTGTTCTTGCTCCTGTCTCCCGTGGGCGGCACCGCGGCTGTGCTGCCGCGCACCCGAACCAGTGAAGTTTCCCACTCCTCTCCATCTGCGACTCCACTGCCCCGTCTTCCCCATCTCCGGGTCGTTCCAGTCTGGGTGCGCTCGGCACGGTGTGGTCAACGTGGTCAACAACCGAGAGTCATCGGAAGATGACTGTACGTGAGAGGCTGACAGTGGGGACGCACCACGCCCATGGACGCATGCATGCAACGGAACGCGGCGAGGTCAACGTGGTCAAGGAACGACTTCCATCGGAAGTATACTGTACGTGGAGAGTCTCAGCTGGGTCCACGGCCGCAGCAAGTAAGTGCCTCCTTATTACGCGGAAAATAATGATTCCTCCAACTGACAGCAGGGACCCACTGGACGGGCCACCGTATTTTGCGAAAAAAACGTTTGCCCCCTGACTGCTGGGACCCACCTGACGGGCCACCGTATTTCGCGAAAAAAACGTCCCCCCCCCGCTGTCAGCTCGGACCCACCGGAAGTGCCTCCTTATTACGCACAAAAAAATGAATACTTCCCCTGCTAGCTGGGACCCACCTTGGTGGGAGGCTGACTTGTGGGCCTACTAAGTTGACGGGGACGAAGGGCTTTGTCAACTTAGTCAATATGAACGATTCTAGCTCCAGTGACCGTACGATGTCCATCCAACGGCCGTAGTGCTTCTTCAACCTCTGGTCTTCTTGCTCCAGCCGCCCAAACCAGCGTCGGTCGTGCCTCATGCTCCTGCCTCCCGTGGCCGGCTGTGCTGCCGCGGAGGACTCACCGCCCCCTACTATTCCCGCTGCTGGCCAGGCCCTGCGGCGACGGCAGCCTCACACCGCAGCCGAACCAGTGAACCCTCGTACTCCTCTCCGCGCGGGCTTCCACTGCCACGTCTTCCCCGGCTCCGCGTTGTCCCCTTCCTAGGCCTCGCCGTCGTCCACCGCCGTGGTGCCCTCCGTGCAGCGTGGTCAACGTGATCAAGGAACGACTTCCATCGGAAGGGTATTGTACGTGGAGAGGCTGACAGCTGGGTCCACGACCACAGCCCAGTTTTTTTGTGATTTGCCAAGTAAGTCGCTTTGTCAGGCCTGTTGGGCTGCAAATCTTTCAAGACGAGGAGAGCTTTCATTTGGCTGGCCGAGAAAATTGCCCATCAGTAATGACAAATGGGGTGTACATTTTTAAAACACATCAAAGCGGCAATTAGTTTCAAATATCTTTTTTTTCATTTCGAGATTTTAAATTACATTAATTTTTATGCGTGGAGAATTTGTTGGATTTTATATTGATATACATTTAGTTTTAAAATCAGTTTGAATGTGAGTCGAAATTTCGGGATTAAAAACAGTTTGGACCGCATCGAAATATGCAAAATTTCGTATAATTTTTTAACCGTGGCCACAATATGGGCTGTAATGCTAACAAAAAGAATATGGGCTCCAAACAAAACCTTAAGAATTAGCAAATGGGCTGTAAATTATTAGAAATAATGGCAGATGGGTTGTATGTTGTTTTCCATAGATTTGAGGCTTTCCTAAAAAAAAAGGTTGACGCACAAGCAATGACTGTTGGATGGCCATCCAACGGCCGTCGTGCTTCTTCAATCTCTGCTCTTCTGCTCCAGCCCTCAAACAAGCGCCGGTCGGCTCCTGCTCCCTCCTCCCGTGGCCGGCTGCTGCGCAGGCCTCACCGCCCCACTACTCCCATCGCTGGCCAGCCATCCCTCTACTCACCCACACCTGTTATTCTGCGGCGACGGCAGACGAACAGTAAACCCTCGTATCCTCTACGCGTGGGAAACCAACTGCTGAGTCTTCCCTGGCTCCGCGTCTTCCCTTCCTAGGCCTCGCCGTCGTCCACCGCCCTGGTTCTCTCGGCACGATGTGGTCAAACGTGGTCAATGGACGCATCTCGAAGTGGACTGTACGTGGAGAGGCCGACAGCTGGGTCCACGGCCGCACGCAAGGAAGTGCCTCCTTATTACGCGTAAAATAAATTTTTCCTCCACCTGACAGCGGGGACCCATCGACGGGCCACCATATTTCGCGAAAAAAATGTTTCCCCCTGACTGCTGGGACCCACCAGCTACACCTTCGCACGCAAGGAAGTGCGTCCGGGCAAAAAAAACAATTCGCCCCCCTGACTGCTGGGACCCACCAGCTACATCTTCGCACGCAAGGAAGTGCGTCCGGGCAAAAAAAACCAAAACGATTCGCCCCCCTGACTGCTGGGACCCACCAGCTACATCTTCACAGGCAAGGAAGTGCCTGACAGTCAGGACCCACCTGGTCGAAGCGTATGTACCGTTGTCATTCTGGTCGCGAACATGTACGTACATACTGGTCGATGTAGAGGCGCGCACGTGTCGTAGAAGAGGCGCGCACGTGTCGTAGTAGAGGCGCGCACGTAGCATGTACACGTACGTACAACGGCGAGGGTGCAAGAAAGAAAATACGGCCACGTACGTACATACGGGCAGGGTCTCGAACGCCTACTCGCGCATACGTACATGGCTCGGTCGGAACGGAGAAACAGCGTCGTCGTCGTTTTCATGGGGAGGCAATGGAATGCGTCGTGTTCATCGGGAGGCAACGAAACGCGTGGGAGCCAACCGACTGGGTCGGAACGGAATGCGTGGTCGTGTTCATCGGGAGGGCTTGGACGGAACAGGCGATGGAAACGAGGCATGGCGTACCGCACAACGGAGGAAACGGCCTTGTGTTCGACCGGCCACATTCGAAACGGGGTCCTGTTGATCGGGAGGGGCCTGGCTTACCGTAAAACGGAGGAAACGGACCTCCTACGGTCGAAACGGAGGTCCTGTTGATCGGGAGGGGTGTAGCGTATCGCAAAACGGACAAAACGGACTTGTGTTGGAGCACTACGGTCGAAACGGGGGTCCTGTTGATCGGGAGGGGTGTGGCGTACCGCAAAACGGACGAAACGGACTTGTGTTGGAGCGCTACGGTCGAAACGGGAGGGAGGGGTGTGGTGTACCGCAAAACGGGACTCCACGGGATACTGTTCATCTCCACCGTCGACCTCCTCCAGCCTCCACGGGCTCCTGTTCATCCAGCCTCCACCGCGCGCTACTCCACCGGCTACTGTTCAACCACCCCTCCATGGGCACCCCTCCACCGTCTACTATTCATCCAGCCCTCCACACCACGGAGTCCTATTCAACCACCCCTCCACGGCCACCCCTCCACCATCTACTGTTCATCTAGCCCTCCACACCACGGGTTCCTGTTCATCCAGAGGCAACGCCAGCGCTCACTGTTCATCCAACCCCCCCCCCCGCAACGCTCACTGTTCATCCCAGAGGCAGCATCGATCGGCTTCAGTTAGCAGCAGTAGCGAAGGAATTGCTCCATCGGGTTCAGTTAACAGCCATCGATCGATCGCTCGGGTTCAGTAACGCGTAGCCTGCAGTGCAATCGCTCGGGTTCAGTTAGAGCCCAATGCATCGCTCTGCTTCAGTTAGAGCCAACGCCTCGCACACACGCGCGTACGTACGAGAGAAACGCGCATCGCTCCGCCCCCGACCTCCCACCGTAACCGGCAACTCCCCGAAATTTTCCTCCCCCTCGCTTCTACCATGGTTTTTTCCGTCATGGACGCCCAAAGAATGTCATGCAGCTGCGTCTCCGGCCCGCCCAGGACGAAAAGCCCATTTTCTGTCATGATTTTTTCTCATAGAAGTAGGAGCCCACCACATCTATGATGATACCGGGTTTTGTCACAATTATCGTCATAGAAGTGTCATATGTATGACAGGAAAAAAATTCATTCGGCCCAAAATATCACATATGTGTCTTTTTTTTGTAGTGAAACCTGGCATTTTGCAGTCCCCACTTGAAGACCATAGCAACAGAGACATTCTTATCAAAACATATGTTGTATAACCCCGGGAAGCAATGTTGTAGGGATTTGGGGCCAACCCACCAATTCTCCCAAAATCTGACATTTCTCCCATCCACCAGATCAAACTTGCACAGGGAAAAGAAAAACTCTTTGTGTTTCAGCAGTTCAAACCAAAATTGAGAATCTTCATGTCTATGTTTAACACCAGGAAGGCAGTCATATGTCTGGTATTTATTGGAGAGAAGCCCCTGGCTTAATCCATCTGTGGTGAAGATTTTCCACCACCACTCACACAAGAGTGCTTTTATTTATTAAGGCTAGATTTTTTAACCCCCAAACCCCCATATCTTTGGGTCGACACACCTCACTCCACCTCATCAGATGGCATTTTTTTCTTATTAATATATTCTCACCATAGCAGCCTAGCACTGAAGAAATCCATCCTTTTGTTCACCCCTACTAGCAGTCCATAAAAGGACATCATAACGTAAGGTATACCAGTTAATGAGGACTGAACTAAGGTCAACCTGCCATCAGAAGCTATCAGCCTACCCTGCCAATTCCCATACCTTTTATCCATTCTATCTTCAAAAGGTTTCCGGTGTTTATTTCTAGCCTTTTTTATCTACTAGTAAGACTTGATATTTCAGACGAGTTTTCCCAATAGGGCATGTGAAAATTTCTGAATATTCAACCTTTTGATTATTAGCTTCTCCAAATAGGAAAAGCTCACTCTTATGAAAGTTAATCTTCAGATAAACATCTGTTCAAAGAGAAGAGTATATATTTCAGATTGTGAGCACTACTAAAATCATCTTGTAGAAGGAAAATGGTGTCATCTTCATACTGCAGCATATTTACACCCCCCCCCCATTTATATTCTATATCAGCAGATGCTTAATCAGATCTGTTTTCCCATCATTATCCATTAAAATGGCTAGCGCATCAACATCAGTATCAAAAATCACAGGAGACAAGGAGTCCCCTTGCCTGAGCCCCTTATGAGTAGGGAAATAAGGTCCCAAATTGTCATTGACCTCGACACAGACACCCCCCCCTAATAGTGTTCATAGCCTGGTCTATCCATTTATAAGGAAATCCTTTCAACTTTAGCATTTGAAAAACAAAGGTCTATATGATTTTATCATAGGAATTTTCAAAATCAACCTTAAACAACAAAGCACTTTGTTTGTTTCTATGCACTTTGGATTTCAACTGGGTACCTTTACAGTTTATTACTAGAATTACTCAACTTGCACATCCCTCTAAGGCTTTGATTGGTAGGCTAGGAAGACAATCTTCTGAGTTGGTTCTTGAAGTTTTAACTCAAATCAAGAATAATTAAGCAACATGAAATGATGTTTGTTTTTATTCCTATGCAATACTTTGAATATTAAAAAATGTGACTACAACTACCATATGCATCTCTAGAGGCAATGGCACCCAAGGTCCATGAGCTTGTTTGGCGGAAACATTTTTAGTTCGTGGCCTTGTGAATTGAAATGAAATGGATAGTCCTTAAACCTGCCATTCTGGTTCGAAGTCATAAAATTCACACCGATCGACCCCCAATGGCATGTTTTTAATTGCAAAAAACCCTGACAATAAAAGAATTTACATAAATTCATTCTCAGTGACGCCATTTGGATCTTCGATTTAGAGCGACTCCAATGCCCCGACCTATTTCATCTGAGCGTGTTCGTTTGGGTCAAAACGGACAAAAAAGTCAGCCCAACACGCCGACCCAACCAGACGCATGTCCGCTTTTTGTCCGCTTGCCGACCCATTGCCGGCCCAACTTGGGCCTCATTTGCGTCGCCGCAGATATGAAACAAATGCGCACTGCGCCCGCCTATTCCACCCCCTGGCCCGCCAGTCGGCGGCACAACCACCACCATTTCGCCCCAATTTCCCAAAAAACTCCAGGTCGCTTGCCATGGACGACGTGTCAACCCTCGATGCGGCCATCGGCCTTGCCTCCCTTGCCTCCTTTGGCCTCACCTCCGTCGCCTCCACCAAAGGCAAGCCTTGCGCCACCCACAAGATTGCGGCACTGCCCAAGAAGAAGCAGTTGACGTTGGAGTAGCGGGCCGTGCAATCGGCCAAGAGGAAGGGCCCGAGGCACGCATAGGACCGCAAGCTCAAAGAAGCGGCCGCCGCCACCCTCTCTACCGCCGCATAGCAGGAGGAAACCAATGCCCGAGTTGCCGCGACGACAATGGAGGCCCTGCTCTACCTAGGGTTAAACCCATGCCATCACGAGCTCGTCGGGGCCGCCGTGGTCGTGGCCAGCACGGACTCATCAGCTTCCTCGAGGGGCACAGCCAGAGTTGCCGCACGCATCAGCCATGCTGCCAATTCCCGGCTTCCATCCCTATCTGCAAGCCTCCCGCTTCTCCAGGGAATTCTTGCCGAAGGTAAGCGTGGTGGCGCCGTCCACGCCCGCGCCCGTGCCCATGGCCATCGACCTCAACGCCACATTGGTGGTCGGTGGATCATCCTCTGGAGGGACGAGGAAACGCACGCGAGAGATACCAGCCGACATGCATCCCAACGCCTGCAACCTGTTCGATAGATGCCGACCAAGATATGGTATACATGCGCCCCTCTTCGCATCCGTTTCTGTAGTGTTTGCATGTCCATTTGCCCATATGGTTGCATGATATTTGTTTGTAGGCATTCAAGGCCCAACATGACGACAAGCCCTTCAACCTCACCCATTGTTGGATGGTCATCAATGGGGAGGACAAGTTCAAGGCCGAATATGCCGCCGCCAAGGCGGGGGGAGAGGAAGCCGTCGAGGAGCATGGGGAGGGCGAGAAGCCATGGCTGCGGGGGGAGACCAACTCCAAGAAGGAGGACAGGCGCGATGCAGCGTCGATTGCCTTGATGCCACTTTGGAGGGCATGATGAGTAAGGACACAAGGGAGGAGAAGCGTCGGCAAAACAAGGAAGAGCAAAAGAACGCCTTCATGGAGATCCAAAGGAGGAGACTTGAGCTCGATGCGGAGAAGCAAGCGAAGATGCTCGAGACCGAGGCCACCAATGCGGCAAAAGAAGTGGCGCTCGCTAGCATGATGACGGGGTGGAGATCATGAAGCTGGACTTGAGCACTGTGTCACCGAGGAAGAGACCTTGGTTCGAGAAGATGCATGCGGACATGCTCAAGTTCGATGACGAGTGATCTATGGCGAAGAGCACCATACTTTTTTTTATGCCGGCAAGTGTGTTGGCATGACCACGGCCGAGATGGCGCGATTGAACTCCCGTCCCTTTTTTATGTGCTGGCATGTGTGCTAGGCACTGGCAAGTGCGCCAACATTAACTGTGTGGTGGTTCTTTTTGGAGGCTAACATGGTGCCGACATGAACATTGGGTGATGACATGTCCGCTGGCACAATCTTTGGCCGCATGCCTTTTTAAAATTTTGTGCAGACATGAAACGGGTCAAGGTGTTAGGGCATCTCCAATGATCATAAGATAGTAATTGGTAGACTATGACATGCAGGATTTTTGATGATGTGTCATACAATAAATGAGGAAAGAGAGGAAGGTTGTATGTACATGAAACAACACCCCTTGCACAAGCTCAAATGTAGAATGAGAGAGCACCTTATTTATTATCTCACATCCTATTGGGCAAACTAGATACAACCCATTGAAATTGTTGTTTGTTAAGGTGTTGGTTGATGACATGACATATTTTACCACAAAGCTAACATATAAACTATTGGAGATGCTGTAGCGACCAGAGCTCAAACGGTCCGATCTCTGTGCATCAGTGTCATCCCTGGATCAGTAATGCTGACACGCACAGTACTTGAAGGATTTATAACAGAGTAGCAATCACACACTTATTACATCGAATGTCTCCAGAGAGAGCTTATTACAATAAATATGGCTTAAGGCCATCTACTAACGATAACAGTGGAAGGCTTGGAAGATAAGCGAGTCCATCAACTCCAACGGCATCACTGAGTATAGGACCACGATCCTAAGGCAATCTTACTCGTCTTCTGAAAAGTCTGCAACATGAACGTTGCAGCCCGAAAACAGGTCAGCACATGGAATATGCTGGCAAAGTAACACATAGAGAGTAATGAAGAATAAAACTATTCTACATGCATATATGGCTGGTGGAAAGCTCTATGGTTACAGTTTTTTGCATAAAGCCAAATTTTTTCCTACTTCAAAGGAATAATTTTTTTAACTATCATGGTGGTTGTTAAACATTGAGAATGGTTGACAGCATTCTCAATCCCAATTAAGCATCATCATTAAAACCCAACAATATTAATTATAAGTAACATGATGAGATTCACATGATAATCCAAGTACTAGATACTCAAAACGTCCATAACCGGGGACACAGCTAATCATGATTAGTTTGTACACTCTGCAGAGGTTGCGCACTTTTCCCCACAAGACTCGATCTCCTCTGTTTGTTTTCTCGCACTGCATGGTGTTTGAGAAACGGCTGACCGAGACATAGTCTTTCAGAAGCGCTAGCACCTTACGATTGGGTAGACCGTACCACCTACATCCCCTACATCTGCTAGTCTACCACTGTAAGAGTTCGAACGACTTACTCAGCTATGCTAGAGCCCATAATAGCATGTGGCTACACACGGAAGTTTCTAGCATGAATATTCTTATGATCCCTTTGAGCCTGGGTGGCGGTCCGAAAAGAAACAGACAATCCTGGTCTACCCAGGTGCCTAGACAGGCAATCCTGGAATAACCAGGTACCTCAATCCACCTAGAAGTGTATTAAAGTTGCCACCTTAAATAAACCATTAATTAACAATCTCACATCTGTCATGGAAATTCACTCACCCAATCCACGTCTACTAGCATAGCATGGCATAATAAGCAACGTAGAAGTAACTCCCAGGGGTTTGGTAACAAAACAGGTAATAGGTACTACCTCATCTACTTCCCAGAACCCACATATTAATAAGATCCTAATCATGCATTTGTTTGAGGATTGATCTAATGCATAAAAACTGGGTAGTAAGGAGGTATGATCAAAGTGTTACTTGCCTTGCTGATGATCCGTGAAACCTAAGGATTCGAAGTAGCAAGCGGTGCAATCCGGGTACTCTATAGCAAGCAAACAAACAAACAAGCATACAATAAGTACTCATATAACGCACAGGTAAAACTCAAATAAAAGATCCAACCAGAAAGTTTAACTTAAGAACTCTGGTTTGCAAAAAGAATCAAATCAAACGAAGAAGCAAAACTCAAACTGCGAAAGAAACAAGCTTCGTTTACTAATCTGGACCTAAGTCAAATTTTACATAAGCAAAAACTGGTTTGAGTAGATTAAACAGACAGAGGGTTTCGACATGAAACTCTAGGCGTTTGAATCGCCTGATTCTGATAAACGAGCAAAAAGTTAAACTAAAACGAAAATCAGATCATAAATCGCGATTAGAAAAATCACGGAATAAATCCAAGAAAAAGAAAAACGATGAACAAATTAACGAACGAACGTTCATTATCTGGATCTAAATGATGAACGCGTTCATTAAAACGAACAAACGAGCGAACGCTCGCTAAATAAATAAACCAAAAGAAAAACCGATCTAAAAAATCTAGGGTTTTTCTTAAAAAAAAGGAGTGGTTTTTAAAAAAAACGGCGTCGGCGGCGGCTCGGGCGGTACCTCCGGCGAGGTCCTCCGGCGGGGCGGGGCAGCTCCGGCGGGGCTGGTGAGGGGCGGCGGGGCTCCAGCGGCGGGGCGGCTCCGGCGGCGGCGGCACAAGGCGGCGGCGGCAGCGGCTGCGGCTCTAGCGGCGGGGTTGGCGGCGGCGGCTTGGGGAAGGGGCAAGGCGGCGCGGGGCAGAGTCCCGATCGGACTCGGCGACGGCGGCGGCGGTCGCGGTCTCCTGGAGGGAGACGGCGGCGCGGGGAGGCGGGCCGTCTCGGCTGGGCTTCGGCCCAGTCGACACACACAAGTTTTTTTTTAATAATTTCGCCGACAGAAAATAAATTCTAGAAAAATAACTAAAAATCTAAAAATACCAAAATAAAATTTCATCGCCCAAATAAAATATTTAGAACAAGATGAACATTTATTTGGCCCTAAAATGCATTTTTGAAAATCGTGCAATTTTTCCTAAATTCAAATAGGATAGCAAAAACACCCAAAATAAAACTTAATTGATTTTTTTATTAAATCCTCATTATTTATTTATTTTGGGAAAGTCATTTTATTCCCTCTCTTTTATTTTTGTGATTGAAATAATTGAAGATGAAATAAATAAAATCAATTGATCCTATTTTCAAAATTTGAGAAACTCAAATCTGAAAATAACAAAATCACCAACTCTCTCCGTGGGTCCTTGAGTTGCGTAGAATTTCTAGGATCGAGGCAAAAATGCAATAAATATGATATGCAAGATGATCTATTTGTAACATTCCAAATTGAAAATTTGGGATGTTACAAACCTACCCCCCTTAAGATGAATCTCGCCCTCGAGATTCGGGTTGGCTAGAAAATAGGTGAGGGTGGTCCTTCAGCAAATCTTCCTCTCGCTCCCAGGTGGCTTCATCCTTGGTGTGGTGGCTCTACTGAACTTTACAGAACTTGATAACTTTGCTGCGGGTGACTCGGCTGGCATATTCAAGAATTTTAACTGGTTTCTCCTCATAGGTCAAATCACTGTCCAACTGAATCGCCTCCAGTGGCACTGTATCTCTCAGCGGTATATCAGCTATCTCAGCGTGGCACTTCTTCAATTGGGAAACGTGGAACACATCATGAACTCCTAACAATCCCTCAGGCAATTCCAACTTGTAGGTAACTTCTCCCATACGTTCCAAAACTTTGTATGGTCCAACAAAACGTGGCGCTAACTTTCCCTTAACACCAAAATGCTTAACTCCTCGTAATGGAGATACTCGTAGGTAGACTCTATCTCCGACTTCATAAACTGTCTCCTTGCATTTTGCATCTGCGTAGCTTTTCTGCCTAGACTGAGCTACCTTGAGCCTGTCGCGAATCAACTTCACTTTCCGTTCAGACTCCTTAATTAAATCTGGTCCAAACAACTGACGGTCTCCAACTTTGTCCCAAGACAACGGGGTTCTGCACCTCCTTCCGTATAAGGCTTCGAAAGGGGCCATCTTCAAACTGGATTGATAACTGTTGTTGTAAGAAAACTCTGCATATGGCAAATTGTCGTCCCAACTTGATCCATAGTCTAGGGCGCAAGCTCTTAGCATATCTTCCAAAATCTGATTAACTCTCTCCATCTGTCCATCTGTCTGCGGATGAAAAGTTGTGCTGAACTCTAATCTGGTACCCAAAGTTTCGTGCAACTGATTCCAGAACTTTGAGGTAAACTGGGTTCCTCTATCTGATACAATGCTCCTTGGAACTCCATGCAAACATATGATCCTGGTCATATATATCTTGGCCAACTTAGCACTGGTGTAAGTGGTCTTCACTGGAATGAAATGTGCTGCCTTTGTCAAACGATCGACTACAACCCAAATCGAGTCATAGCCTGAACTAGTCCTGGGTAATCCTGTGATAAAATCCATGCCTAACTTATCCCACTTCCATTCGGGTATCGGCAATGGTTGCAACAGTCCTGCTGGCTTCTGATGCTCTGCCTTTACTCTCTGACATACATCACAAACTGCTACATACTCCGCAATATCCTTCTTCATTCTGGTCCACCAGAAAGTCTCCTTCAAATCCAAATACATCTTGGTATTTCCTGGGTGAATCGAATACGGTGAATCATGAGCCTCTTGCAAAATCAACTTCCTAATCTCTGAGTTATTTGGCACATAAACACGCTCTTCAAACCACAAGGTATCGTGCTCGTCCTCACGAAATCCCTTGGCTTTTCCTTTGCTCAACTTCTCCTTTAACTCAGCAATTTCCTTATTGGTCTTCTGTGCTTCTCTGATCTTGTCCATCAGGGCCGACTGAATCTCCAATGCTGCTACATAGCCTCTTGGAACTATCTCCAAACATAGGCCGTAGAAGTCCTCAGCTAACTCCTTTGGCAGTCCTGAGGTCATGAGTGTATTGACATGGCTCTTACGGCTCAACGTGTCGGCTACTACATTAGCCTTCCCAGGGTGATACTGCAATCTCATATCATAATCTTTGATGAGCTCCAACCATCTCCTTTGTCTGAGGTTCAACTCCTTCTGCGTGAAAATGTACTTCAAACTCTTGTGATCGGTGTACACTTCACAATGATTTCTGATTTGAAAATGTCTCCATGTTTTCAAAGCATGCACTACGGCGGCTAACTCCAAATCATGTGTGGCATAATTTAACTCATGAGGTTTCAGCTGTCGTGAAGCATACGAAACAACTCTCCCCTCCTGCATGAGCACTGCTCCCAGTCCTCGACGTGAAGCATCGCAATACACCTCGTAATCCTTGGTCTGATCTGGCAGAATCAACACTGGTGAGGTAACCAACGTTCCTTCAACTCCTGGAAACTGGCCTCACACTCATCAATCCATTTGAACTTGTTATCCTTCTTCAGCAATTCCATCATAGGTTTTGCAATTTTCGAGAAGTTCTCAATGAATCTCCGGTAATATCCTGCCAGTCCAAGAAAACTCCTGATCTCTCCAACTGTCATTGGGGCTACCCAATTTGTCACGGTGACAACTTTGGTGGGGTATACTGCTATTCCTTCTCTGGATATAACGTGTCCGAGGAATCCAACTTCCTTCAACCAAAACTCACATTTGCTAAACTTGGCATATAACTGGTGTTCTCTGAGCTTCTCCAATACCAAACGCAAATGCTCTTTGTGCTCTTCTTCATTCTTTGAATAGACCAAAATATCATCAATGAACACCACGACGAACTTATCCAAGAACTCCATAAATACTTTGTTCATCATGTTCATGAAATAGGCAGGTGCGTTAGTCAGACCAAATGACATAACGGTGTACTCGTACAGCCCATACCTGGTGGTAAAAGCCGTCTTAGGTATATCCTGCTCTCGAATCTTCAACTGATGGTATCCTGATCCCAAATCAATCTTGGAAAATACCATGGCTCCTTGCAAGCGGTCAAACAGATCATTGATCATCGGCAGTGGGTACTTATTCTTGATGGTTATGGCATTCAATCCTCGATAATCAACAACCATCCTCAAAGATCCATCCTTCTTCTCCACTAGAAGTACTGGTGATCCCCAAGGCGAAGAACTTGGGCGAATATAACCTTTATCCAATAACTCCTTAATCTGACTCTTAATCTCCTCCAAATCCTTTGTTGGCATCCTGTATGGTCTCTTGGATATCGGCCCTGTGCCTGGCAAAAGTTTAATCAAAAACTCGATGTCTCTATCTGGTGGCATGCCTGGCAACTCTTTCGGAAATACATCAGGAAAATCCTTCACCACTGGTACTTCCTCCTGCACAACTCCTGTTAACAAGTTTACTTGTGTCCTCCTCGGCTCATGCCGGGATACATACTTGATCCTTCTTCCTTCTGGCGTTGTAAGCAAAATTGTCTTACTGGCACATTCAATGTTCCCTCCATACTTCGATAACCAATACATGCCTAATATCACATCCAATCCTTGTGATTCCAATACTATTAGGTCCGAGGGAAACAAGTAGCTACCAATCCTTAATGGTAACTGATCACACCATAGGCTAGCCATATACTCTGCTCCAGGCGAGGTTACTAACATGGGTGACCTAAGGGCTTGGGTTGGCAGTTTGTACTTATCCACAAATCCCCTTGATATATATGAATGTGATGCACCAGTATCAAAAAGAACGAGTACAGTAAATGACTTAACCAAAAACTTACCTATTACTGCATCTAGCTGAGCTTCAACCTCCTCCATGTTAACGTGGTTCACCTGTCCCCTGTTGAAAGGGTTCGGCTTCTTCCCCGAGCTTCCATTGCCATTTCCGTTCTGGCCTTCGGGACATTCGTTGGCGTAATGTCCGGTCTTCTGACACTTAAAGCAAGTGACTTGGCTCAAATCTTTCTTGGCTGGGGTTGATGGGTTGGTACGGTTCTGGCCGTTGCTTCCTCCATTCCCATTACCATTTTTGGGACCATTGTGATTGTGCGAACTGTTGGGGAACGTAGCAGAAATTCAAAATTTTCCTACGTGTCACCAAGATCTATCTATGGAGAAACCAGCAACGAGGGGAAGGAGAGTGCATCTACATACCCTTGTAGATCGCTAAGCGGAAGCGTTCAAGAGAATGGGGTTGAAGGAGTCGTACTCGTTGTGATCCAAATCACCGG
The DNA here is from genome assembly GCF_018294505.1 of Triticum aestivum. NCBI lineage: Eukaryota > Viridiplantae > Streptophyta > Magnoliopsida > Poales > Poaceae > Triticum > Triticum aestivum. Next base: position 643,556,266 of record NC_057798.1, on the reverse strand, counting down.
AGATCCTAGTGCCGAACGGACGGCACCTCCGCGTTCAACACATGTGCAGCCCGGTGACGTCTCCCACGCCTTGATCCAGCAAGGAGAGAGGGAGAGGTTGAGGAAGACTCCATCCAGCAGCAGCACAACGGCGTGGTGGTGATGGAGGAGCGTGGTAGTCTAGCAGGGCTTCGCCAAGCACCGCGAGATATGAGGAGAAAGAGAGGTAGGGCTGCGCCAACAGGAGAAGAAACTCATGTGTTGGGCTGCTCCTATGCCTCCACTATATATAGGGGGAGAGGGGGATGCGCCACCACCTAGGTTTCCACCCCTAGGGGGCGGCGGCCAGCCCTAGATCCCATCTAGGGGGGCGGCCAAGGGGTGGAGAGGGGGAAACTTGCCCCCCAAGCAAGGTGGGGCGCCCCCTCCCCAAACCCTAGGCGCCTTGGGCCCTTGTGGGGGGGCGCACCAGCCCACCTGGGGCTGGTCCCCTCCCACACTTGGCCCATGCAGCCCTCCAGGGCCGGTGGCCCCACTTGGTGGACCCCCGGGACCCTCCCGGTGGTCCCGGTACGTTACCGATAAAACCCGAAACTTTTCCGGTGACCAAAACAGGACTTCCCATATATAAATCTTTACCTCCGGACCATTTCGGAACTCCTCGTGACGTCCGGGATCTCATCTGGGACTCCGAACAACATTCGGTAACCACATACAAACTTCCTTTATAACCCTAGCGTCATTGAACCTTAAGTGTGTAGACCCTACGGGTTCGGGAACCATGCAGACATGACCGAGACGTTCTCCGGTCAATAACCAACAGCGGGATCTGGATACCCATGTTGGCTCCCACATGTTCCACGATGATCTCATCGGATGAACCACGATGTCAAGGACTCAATCGATCCCATATACAATTCCCTTTGTCTAGCGGTATTATACTTGCCCGAGATTCGATCGTTGGTATGCCGATACCTTGTTCAATCTCGTTATCGGCAAGTCTCTTTACTCGTTCCGTAACACATCATCCCGTGATCAACCCCTTGGTCACATTGTGCACATTATGATGATGTCCTACCGAGTGGGCCCAGAGATACCTCTCCGTTTACACGGAGTGACAAATCCCAGTCTCGATTCGTGCCAACCCAACAGACACTTTTGGAGATACCTGTAGTGCACCTTTATAGCCACCCAGTTACGTTGTGAAGTTTGGTACACCCAAAGCATTCCTACGGTATCCGGGAGTTGCACAATCTCATGGTCTAAGGAAATGATACTTGACATTAGAAAAGCTTTAGCATACGAACTACGATCTTTGTGCTAGGATTAGGATTGGGTCTTGTCCATCACATCATTCTCCTAATGATGTGATCCCGTTATCAACGACATCCACTGTCCATGGTCAGGAAACCGTAACCATCTATTGATCAACGAGCTAGTCAATTAGAGGCTTACTAGGGACATGGTGTTGTCTATGTATCCACACATGTATCTGAGTTTCCTATCAATACAATTATAGCATGGATAATAAACGATTATCATGAACAAGGAAATATAATAATAACTTATTTATTATTGCCTCTAGGGCATATTTCCAACACGAACTACTTCCTCCATGGGTATGCTGAAATTGTCCTCCCGACTTTGGGGTAAATCGTGGCTTCTGATGAGCTCCAGAATTGTGCTTCCCTTGTCCATACTTCCTCTTGCGGTTCTCAATCTGCTGCTGCTTCCCTTCAATCATGAGAGCTCTATCTACCAACTCCTGGTAGTTGTTGAAACCTACTACCATCAACTACATACTCAGCTCGTCATTTAGTCCTTCCAGAAACTTCTCTTGCTTAGTTGCATCCGTAGCAACGTCATCTGGGGCATAACGTGCTAGCTTACTGAAGTCATCCACATACTGGCCAACTGTACGTCCTCCCTGGCGTAAGTTGCGAAACTCGCGCTTCTTCATGGCCATAGCTCCTGCTGAAACATGGGCAGTATGGAAAGCCTGCTGAAACTGATCCCATGTGACAGTGTCTACTGGATAAGTGGCTGTGAAATTCTCCCACCATGATGTTGCGGGTCCATCAAGCTGGTGTGCAGCAAATCGCACCTTCTCTGCATCTGTGCATCCTGCAGTGGTCAACTCCCTGGCTGTCTTGGGAAGCCAATCATCTGCAACATTCGGCTCGGTGCTACTGGAAAACACCGGTGGATTTAGCCTAAGGAAACGGGTTAAGTGATCAACAGGTGGTGGCGGTGGTGGATTGTTGTTGTTGTTGTTGTTCCCCTGATTCTGATTCTGGACTAGTATCTGCATCAATGCATTCTGCTGCTGGATCAACTGGGTGAGCTCCGGTGGAAATCCATTATCACGCCTCGGAGGCATCCGAGGGTTTAGAAAGGATGAGAATATAGAATAGAATGAGGTCTAGAGGGAAAACACTACCCATATGCACATGAGACAAATTTCAATCAAAACACTTCATTCAACAAGCAAGGGCATAGAATGGTCTATCTATCGTTACAAAAGTGCTTGGACTAGATACATGGGGGAAATACTACTACTGTTATGGCGGTCGACTAGAAAAATTGCTCTGATGAAGACTCCATGATATCTACTCCAGCTTCATCAACATAATCATCATCACTATCATCTGGATCCGAGTCGGTGTCGTCAATGATGATGTAGTTCTCTGGACAAGTGAAATCTTCATCTTCTCCTTCTGTCACGGGGAATCCCATAAATACTTTCAACTTCTTCTTCAGATCATCGTTCTTCTCCACTAGTGTTGCTATTTCTTCCTCATATCCATCACGTGTAGACTTGAGTTCTTCCTCCAGTTCCGTGATTTTGATCATGGCCTTCTTCAGATCCTTCATGCCTGCGCACATCTGGTTCTCCTGGCGTCGAATGTGCTAGTTTAACTCCTGGATGAAAGCTGCAATTGATCGGTCCTTCCGGTTGCTGATCATCTCCCATTGCTCATCTCGGCGCCCACAAATCTGGTAGATAGTATCCTTAAGCTCCTTGTGGTAAACTTCTCCAATACGTCCCATGGTAATGTGGGCTGCCATGCTCTTTCCTAGACTCCAGGTTGGTGCATCAAAGGAAAACTCTATGGGCTCAGTGACGGGCATGAATGTCCTTCCTGGAACTTGAACTTGAATCATCCAGCGCTCCTCTTTAGGTAAAGTGGCGTTGTAGGTCCCGGTGAAGCTTGGTACTCCGATCTTCAGGTACTTGGTGACTTCCTTCAGGTGTCGTCCAAAGGGTGTATCTTCATCCGGGTGCATGAACTTGTTCCTTGCATCCGCCATCCTAAGAGAGTAGAAAAGATGAGGAGTTAGAAAAGAGAAGAGAGAGTAGTGATCTAGGGCTTTGGCTTAGTGGTCGTGTCCTACAGTCAGCGTGTGCTCTAATACCATCTTGTAGCGACCAGACCTCAAACGGTCCGATCTCTGTGCATCAGTGTCATCCCTGGATCAGTAATGCTGACACGCACAGTACTTGAAGGATTTATAACAGAGTAGCAATCACACACTTACTACATCGAATGTCTCTAGAGAGAGCTTATTACAATAAATATGGCTTAAGGCCATCTAATAACGATAACAGCGAAAGGCTTGGAAGATAAGCGAGTCCATCAACTCCAACGGCATCACTGAGTATAGGACCACGATCCTAAGGCAATCTTACTCATCCTTTGAAAAGTCTACAACATGAACGTTGCAGCCCGAAAACGGGTCAGCACATGGAATATGCTGGCAAAGAAACACATGGAGAGTAATGAAGAATAAAACTATTCTACATGCATATATGGCTGGTGGAAAGCTCTATGGTTACAGTTTTTTTGCATAAAGCCAATTTTTTCCTACTTCAAAGGAATAATTTTTTTTAACTATCATGGTGGTTGTTAAACATTGAGAATGGTTGACAGCATTCTCAATCCCAATTAAGCATCATCATTAAAACCCAACAATATTAATTATAAGTAACATGATGAGATTCACATGATAATCCAAGTACTAGATACTCAAAACGTCCATAACCGGGGACACGGCTAATCATGGTTAGTTTGTACACTCTGCAGAGGTTGCACACTTTTCCCCACAAGACTCGATCTCCTCCGTTTGTTTTCTCGCACTGCATGGCGTTTGAGAAATGGATGACCGAGACATAGTCTTTCAGAAGCGCTAGCACCTTACGATTGGGTAGACCATACCACCTACATCCCCTACATCTGCTAGTCTACCACTGTAAGAGTTCTCACGACTTACTCAGCTATGCTAGAGCCCATAATAGCATGTGGCTGCACACGGAAGTTTCTAGCATGAATAATCTTATGATCCCTTTGAGCCTGGGTGGCGGTCCGAAAAGAAACAGGCAATCCTGGTCTACCCAGGTGCCTAGACAGGCAATCCTGGAATAACCAGATACCTCAATCCACCCAGATGTGTATTAAAGTTGCCACCTTAAATAAACCATTAATTAACAATCTCACATCTGTCATGGAAATTCACTCACCCAATCCACGTCTACTAGCATAGCATGGCATAATAAGCAACGTAGAAGTAACTCCCAGGGGTTTGGTAACAAAACAGGTAATAGGTACTACCTCATCTACTTCCCAGAACCCACATATTAATAAGATCCTAATCATGCAGTTGTTTGAGGATTGATCTAATGCATAAAAACTGGGTAGTAAGGAGGTATGATCAAAGTGTTACTTGCCTTGCTGATGATCCGTGAAACCTAAGGATTCGAAGTAGCAAGCGGCGCAATCCGGGTACTCTATCGCAGGCAAACATACAAACAAGCATACAATAAGTACTCATCTAATGCACAGGTAAAACTCAAATAAAAGATCCAACCAGAAAGTTCAACTTAAGAACTCCAGTTTGCAAAAAGAATCAAATTAAACGAAGAAGCAAAACTCAAACTGCGAAAGAAACAAGCTTCGTTTACTAATTTGGACCTAAGTCAAATTTTATAGAAGCAAAAACTGGTTTGAGTAGATTAAACAGAAAGAGGGTTTCGAGACGAAACTATAGGCGTTTGAATCGCCTGATTCCGATAAACGAGCGAAAAGTTAAACTAAAACGAAAATTGGATCACAAATCGCGATTAGAAAAATCGCGGAATAAATCCGAGAAAAAAGAAAAATGACGAACAGATTAACGAACGAACGTTCCTTATCTGGATCTAAACGATGAACGCGTTCGTTAAAACGAACGAACGAGCGAACGCTCGCTAAATAAATAAATCGAACGATCTAAAATAATCTAGGGGTTTTCTTAAAAAAACAGAGTGATTTTTCGAAAAAAAAACGGCATCGGCGGCGGCTCGGGCGGTACCTCCGGCGAGGCTGGTGAGGGGCGGCGGGGCTCCGGCGGCGGCGGCGGCACAAGGCGGCGGCGGCTGCGGCTCCGGCGGCGGGGTTGGCGGCGGCGGCTTGGGGAAGGGGCAAGGCGGCGCGGGGCAAAGTCCCGGTCGGACTCGGCGATGGCGGCGGCGGTCGCGGTCTCCTAGAGGGAGACGGCGGCGCGGGGAGGCGGGCCGGCTCGGCTGTGCTTCGGCCCAGTCGGCGCGCGCAATTTTTTTAAAAATAATTTCCCCGACAGAAAATAAATTCTAGAAAAATAACTAAAAATCTAAAAATACCAAAATAAAATTTCATCGCTCAAATAAAATATTTAGAACAAGATGAACATTTATTTGGCCCTAAAATGCATTTTTGAAAATCGTGCAATTTTTCCTAAATTCAAATAGAATAGCAAAAACACCCAAAATAAAACTTATTTGATTTTTTATTAAATCCTCATTATTTCTTTTTTTGGGGAAAATCATTTTATTCCCTCTCTTTTATTTTTGTGATTGAAATAATTGAAGATGAAATAAATAAAATCAATTGATCCTATTTTCAAAATTTGAGAAACTCAAATCTGAAAATAACGAAATCCCCAACTCTCTCCGTGGGTCCTTGAGTTGCGTAGAATTTCTAGGATCGAGGCAAAAATGCCATAAATATGATATGCAAGATGATCTATTTGTATAAGTCGACCAATCCAAACAAAAAAAATCCGAAAAGGATGTCGTTGTTTTGGGTCGGCGTGTTGGAGTTGCTCCTAGGGCCCACGTAGTGACATACTGCAGAGTAGACAGACCTTCAGCTCAAGGTCTGAATGCAATATTGGACGATGGCTAGCAGTAGAATGAGCAGTCGTGTATACTTCTAGAAGTACACTAGCATAGAGTAGTTGGCTCCGCTAGTGGCGCGCAGATCCAGCGCAATTTCGCACTACACGCGCCCAGCATTTCGGCATTTCAGTTCCCTCCCCCCTCCCATTCCGTTTCTGCCTCCCCTCCCCTCCAGTCCACCACACCATGCAACCGCCGCCGGCCACCGGCGACGCGCTCGCGGAGTGCCTCCGCCTCCTGGCCGAGCTCCCCGCCGCGGCCGCTTCCTCCCCGGCCTTCCGCCGCCACTGGCCCTCCATCTCCGCCTCCGTCTCCTCGCTCTCCGCCTCCCTCTCCCACCCCGCCTTCCCGCCCTCCGCGCCGCTCCTCTCTCCCCTCGCCTCCGCCCTCGAGGCCCTCCTCTCCGTCTGCGGCGGCCCTCCCCTCGGCCACCTCCACACCGTCTCGCTCCTCTCCTCCTCCGCCGCCTCGCTCTCCCAGCTCGCGGCCGACGCGCGCCTGCTCGTCTCCCCATCCCCGGCCGGGGGCGAAGGTGGCGGATCGGATAGCCTGCTACCCCGCCTCCGGCTTGGCTCCGCCGTCTCCCGCGCCGCGGCGCTGGACTCGCTCGCCGAGTCCGTCGGTTCCCTGCCGGCGTCGCACTCCGCCGCCGCCGTCTCCGCGGTCGCCGCGATGCTCGACTCCGGCGACCTCCTCCCGGCTTCGCGCGACAAGGCCGTGTCCGTGCTCGCCGCCTTCGCGTCCTCCGACGCCGGCTGCCTGTTCCTGGCCCAGGAGTCAGGCACCGTCGTGCCCCACCTCTGCCGCGCGCTGGAGTCCGGCGGTGCCAGCGCTGAGCAGGCGTGCGTTGCCCTGGAGCCGCTCACCGCCTCGTCACGGGACGCGGCGGCGGCCGTCTCGGCGCGCGGCGGCGTGGCCGCGCTCCTCGTGGCTTGCGCCGCCGGCACCCCGGCGTCGCAGGCCGCCGCCGCGGGCGTGCTCCGGAACATCGCCGCGTTCCCGGACCTGCTCCCCGCGTTCCGCGACGAGGGCGCGCTCCCGCTGATCGTGCAGCTCGTCTCACTCGGCACGCCGCGGACGCAGGAGCTCGCGCTTGGCTGCCTCCAGAACTTGACGGCCAGCGATGGCGACGAGGGGCAGAGGTTCAAGGTCGAGGCTTTCCAAGAAGGCGCGCTCGGCTGCGTCAAGGACTTCCTGGAGTCCTGCCGCGGCGACCAGCCGGGTCTCGCGCCGGCATTCGGGCTCCTCCGCAACATGGCCACCTTCCGCTACATCGCCGAGATAGCGGTGTCCGCCGGCTTCGTCAGCCACGTCCTGGCCGCGCTGGGCAGCGACAGGGCCAGCACCCGCACAGAGGCCGCCATGGCGCTGGCGGAGCTATGCAGCGTCAGCAGCAGCAGCAAGGCAAGGAAGGAGGCCGGGGGCGCGATGCCGAGGCTGATCTGGATGCTGGAGGCCAAGGCCGTGGCCGAGAGGGACGCCGCGGCGAGGGCGCTGGCGACGCTGGTGGTGGCGGCAAGCAGCCACCGGAAGGCGTTCAAGAAAGACGAGATGGGCATAGTGAACGCGGTCCAGCTGCTGGACCCGGCCGTCCGGGGCGCCGACAAGCGGTTCCCCGTGTCGCTGCTGCTGGCCGTGGCGCAGTCCCGGCGGTGCCGGAAGCAGATGGTGGCCGCCGGCGCGTGCGGGTTCCTGCAGGGGCTCCTGGCCGCTGAGGTGGACGGCGCAAAGAAGCTCTCCGAGTGCCTCGGCAGGGGCAAGATGCTCGGCGTGTTCCCCCGGACATGACATGACATGGCGGCGATCATTTCCTGAGACTTGTACGTATGCGCTTCAACCCACGATTCTCGTTCTCTGTATGAAGGAATCTTTGTATATGTTGTTGTGTTTCATGATTCATAGCTTAGATTGAAATGAGATGATGATGAGTGCTTTAGTGAGTGTGGTTAAACCCAATAAGAACACGGCGAAGATTGTAACTAATCTCTGATGTGAGCTTCTGAAGAAATCAATCGAATCAGTTGTTGTTTTGTGACTAATTGACAAACAAAACACCTTTGGAGTACACAATTCTGATTTCTGAACACTGTCATTGTCCAATTAAACCAACTGTATAATACCTTCCGGCAACTGCGACATTACGAATTAGTAATACGCATTAGTTGCTGACGATTTCGGTTAAGCTCATCCATCCTGTTGGCTGTTGCGTGTTGGAGGTCAGGTGAGCAGTCAGCAGGGGTAGTTTTCCTGGGTTATGAGCTGATTGCTAGGGAGGTGTACACTACCGGACAGGCTCATCACTGATAATTCAATGGAGTGTGTAGACTGATATGGTACCTGCTACCTACTGAGTACTGAGAGCAGGAAATGCGTCAGCGTTGTGGTTGTATACACACACATATGCTGCAACTACAGGTTGGCAAAGACCGCAATAACTTGTAAAGATGGGAGTAGATGCGTGCACGGTTCTTCAGTACCCCTACCCACTCCCTCATGTCCCCCTTTCCTGACCGTGATCACCGGTACCACAACTGTTCTCCCTTGCCTGTAACTTTTTTTGTTGAGAAAACTGTAACTTTCTGATATACCAGTAACAAGCCTTTAACCATGCCAGATAATCGTCGTTCCAGGGTAACAAAAGTAAAAGAAAAAGAAAAAGAGGAAAGATGGGGCCTGGTGGGATAAACACACAAACAGTCTGGTGCATTCATGAACCGGTCAGATTCAGATTTGGGCGTACCGTCTGAAGAGCATTTTTGGTTGCAGCGACTAATCATGCATGAAAGAATCTGCATTATGATCCATGCATGCATGCATAATCCTGGTCTCCATGCTGCTCAACTGTTGACAATGTGATGCGCAGTTGGGCGGTCACATGGATGGACCTGGCCATGGTTTGGTAGGGTGGTAGGGGCAGCTCATTGCTGTCTGCGAGGGGAATGATCCACAGTGCGGGACAGCAAGGGCTTGGGCCTTCGGGGGAGGGCAGAACATGGCATGTTCTCCCCTGTAGATTAGAGAATGATGCCACCGAACCTTCCCTCGGATCGACCTTGCCGTCGCCGTTCGCTGTTGCCTTTTGGCACACAATCATGTCACGTGCGCTGAACATGTAGTATAGGTTTTTCTTTCCTGAGATAAAGAGCATGTAGATTTTATATGGTCATGTTGTCTGTCTAGCACCGGATTGCTTTATGGAGTTGAGAGCTCCGGGTGCTCCGGCCGACCTGTCTAATGTCTCTAAGGGCATCTCCAACGGAGAGGCGCTTAAATCCTGATCTTTTTTTTTCGCAAGCGCCGGGCACTAGGAACAGGCGCTAGGGAGGGAATTTTGTACGTGATTTCTAAGCGTCTGACTCTTAGGTGGCATCGATGCCAGAAAAATCACCAGAAATGGCATGGAAACTGTCGAAACAGCTAGGATTTAATTCCTAGCGCCCAGCGCCCCCATTGTACATGCCCTAACAGCCTTCATACAAAAGTGTGGAAATCGCTCCTGTTTTCAGAACCCCGAGCAGACTCTAAGGCGTCTTTTTAGCGGCAACACTCAACTTCTTCGCGATGCAACATTCCCTTGCTGCCTTCCGTGATGCTATACAATTTGAGCTCCGGGATATTGGTTTTGAGGGTGATATGTACACATGGAGGAACCACAGCAAGGAGTTAAGAACGTACATTTGTGAGCGGCTCGATCGTGCGACTGCCAATGATGAATGGTGCCAGAACTTCCCAAAACATGTGGTGATTAATGGTGAACCAAGGCACTCTAACCATCGGCCGGTCATCGTGTGTTCGGAGGGAGCGGATAGAGGATGGAAGAGAGGAGACCAAGCTCGGTGGTTACAAGAAGAGGGGTGTGAGGAGGTAGTGAAGAAAGCATGGAATGATAGTCTGGTGGGAAATGGAGGAGGAGTGGCGCAAGCTTTACGAGGAGTTGCTTCGGGAGCAAGTAAATGGAGCAAGGAGGTGTTGGCGGAGCTGGATGAAAAGATTAAGAAGGCTAGGGCAGAGTTGGAGTGGTGCATGAAGGAGAGGGTCTCGGAGGCTAAGATAAGAGAGGAAGCTAGACTTCGATGCTTGTTGGAGGAGTTGAAAGATAAGAAGCACACCCAGCTAAAACAGAGAGCACACATGTGGTGGTTGCGAGGGGGGAACAAGAATATCAAATATTTGCAGTCGGTAGCTAATGGAAGAAAGAAGGTGAATAGGTTGAAGGAGATCAGAAGGGAGGATGGCACGATGGTGGAGGAAGGGGAGGACTTAACTAACTACGTGTGTTCATTTTTTCAGGACCTATTTACATCTTCTAATCCGCATCGAATACAAGAACTGATCGACAAGGTCCAACCACGAGTCAATAATGAAATGCGTGCAACTCTTGAAGTTGAATACACTCGGGAGGAAGTGAAAGAAGCACTGGATCATATTGGTGATCTAAAAGCACCGGGTCCGGATGGCATGCCCTCTATCGTCTTCAAGCGACACTGGCATTTTATGGGAGATCAAGTTGTTAAAGAAGTCCTAGCAGTGCTAAATGGAGGAGACATGCCAGAGGGGTGGAATGATACTATGGTTGTACTAATCCCCAAGGTAAAGAACCCGAAGAGGATCAAGGACCTAAGGCCAATCAGTTTGTGCAATGTGGTCTATAAGCTGGTTTCTAAAGTTATAGCAAATAGGCTGAAGTCGGTGTTGCCAGATATCATCTCGGATAATCAAAGAGCCTTCGTACCAGGTAGACTAATCACGGACAATGTCCTCATTGCATACGAGATCTCACACTACATCATGAACAAGAGAAGTGGCAAGAGTGGTGTGGCAGCAGTAAAAGCAGACATGAGCAAAGCATATGACCGTGTCGAGTGGGGTTTTTTGGAAGCCATGCTGTGTAAGTTGGGCTTTACCAGAACATGGATTGATCTGGTCATGAAGTGTGTGAGAACAGTGAGATACCAAATTAAAGTCAATGGCGAGGTCACAAACACGTTCAGCCCTTCTCGCGGCCTAAGACAAGGAGATCCCGTATCTCCATATTTGTTTGTCATTTGTGCCGAGGGGCTATCTGTGCTCCTCAATGATGCCGAGGAGAAAGGAACAATCCATGGCGTCAAGATTTGTCAGCAGGCACCCTGCGTTTCACACCTTCTGTTCGCTGATGACTCCATGCTGTTGATGAAAGCGAACCAGGAAGAAGCAGCGGCTTTGCATGATGTGCTACAGTTGTATGAGGATTGCTCTGGCCAATGCATAGATATTGAGAAATCTGCAGTCATGTTTAGCCCCAACACTAGTGATGCAGCAAAGCAATCAGTCAAAAATGCATTGGGTATCCACAGTGAGAACTGGAACGGGAAATACCTAGGCCTGCCTGTTCACGTGGGGCGTTCAAGGAAGCGAGCATTCAATTACATCAAGCGCAACTTGTGTGGCCGGATGAACGGATGGCAGGAAAGGCTCTTAGCGAAGGAGAGCAAGGAGGTTTTGGTGAAGGCTATGGGGCAAGCAATCCCCACATTTGCTATGTCTTGCTTCGACCTTACTAAAACCTTCTGTGCTGAACTAAACTCTCTCCTGGGATCATTCTGGTGGAGCCAGCAGGACAAGAAGAATGCGATGCACTGGATTAGCTGGGATAAATTAACTATGCCCAAAGCTATGGGAGGATTAGGGTTTCGGGACATGCATATGTTCAACATCGCAATGCTGTCCAGACAAGCTTGGAGAATCCTACAAAATCAGACTAGCCTTTGCGCTAGGGTGCTGCAAGCACGATACTTCGCGAACAGTAGCGTTCTTGAGGCCCAAGCTCATGATGGTATCTCGTACTCCTGGAGGAGTATCTTACATGGGCCGCAACTGATTAAAGAAGGATACATATGGAGAATTGGGAATGGGACGCAGGTGCATATCTGGAATGACCCTTGGATACCAAGGTCTTGGTCACGGCATGTCATCATCTCGAGAGGTGCAAACATGTTAACTCATGTGGCTGAACTTATCTGCCCTATTTCCGGAACTTGGGATGAACAGCTTGTGAGGGATATTTTTTGTGCCGAAGATGCCCAACGGATACTCCAGATTCCACTAAGAGATGGTGTGGACGACTTCATAGCTTGGCACTATGATAGCAAAGGAAATCACTCCGTGAAAAGTGCATATAAGTTGCAGGTTGAGTTGAGCAAGCACGCGGGCAACGGATCGGCAGGAACGAGTACAAGCGCAGGTGGACAACTTGAGCACACGGCTGATCAGACTTGGAAACGCATCTGGAAATTACCATGCCCGGCCAAGCTGCAGATGTTTGTATGGCGTTTGAGACATGAAGCTCTTGCCCTCTGCCAAAACCTGGAGAGGAGAGGAGTTAAGTTGGAGAAGACCTGATGTTTCTTCTGCGGTCACGGAAAAGAAGATGGAGGACACCTATTCATAAAATGCAAATGGGCCAAAGAAATTTGGCGTGGACTAGGCCTGGAGAGCGAGCGCATGCGCTTGGAGAAGATCACGAGTGTGCATGAGATGCTGGACCAGCTCTGGGAGCTAAATGAGAACCAACGGGTCCTGATCATTGCATTCTGGTGGCAATGGTGGAACCAACGCAATAATGTGCGTGATGGGCAATTACCGCTGCAAGCTCCGGAGATTATAAGGCACATTAGAGGCACTGCCTTGGAGTATGAACATGTGTTTGCTCCAGGAAAACGAAACATGACCGTGCCCAAATGGGAACCGCCTGAAACCGATATGTTGAAGTTCAACCTAGATGGGACTTTCACTGCAGGGCAGTCCATGATTGGATGGGGTGTTGTGGCTCGAGGTGTTGATGGCCAAGTGGTGGTCGCTCGTGCCGGGCGCCAAGACCAAGCAACAGACGCCTTTGGGGCTGAGATCAACGCGCTGGCAGCAGCCATTTCAACTGCAACGGAGCTGGGTGCCACGCGAGTCGCCTTCGAAACGGATTCGCAGCTGCTTGTTGATGCCATGAACATGAGGATAGCTGATTCCTCCCCGTATGCTACGATCATCGAGGACCTGAAGTTCCAAATTAAAATGTGGTTCGCCAAGTGTAGTGTGACCCATTGTAGGCGCTCGGCCAATTCTGTAGCTCATGAACTAGCTCAAATAGGTCGAATGTGCTTACCTAGCGTTTGTATGGAGTGGGACTCCTTTGTACCGCCCGCTGTGGCTGTCTGCGTCTCCGGGGATATGCCCGAGCGCCGTTAACTTATAAAGCTATGCTTTGCCTTCAAAAAAAAAAAAACTTCTTCGCGATGCACCATTTCATCAGTCCTTTCTTCTTCCTCCTCTTCATCAGACTGAAGGGCAGCGCCGCCCCGTTTCTTCTCTCATACGTCCTCTGTATCCTTGTCAACCTGACGAGAGTGCAACACATGATCACTTTCTACACTAGCTGAAGCATCAGGACTGTTGGCATATTTTTAGCCTTATACATCTAAAATGCACATCACTAGTTCACTACCGAAAACAGCATATGTGCACGCTCACACATCATTCTCTACTGAAGAAATGTGGTTCCTAGTTATTCTATTCCGACAACGCAACACTATACGGGATTTCCAGTGGATTAACAGATGCCTTTTTCCTTGCATAAATCTGCACATCCGTACACGTCCTTCACAAATTCATGCATAAATCTGCACATCCGTACACGTCCTTCACAAATTCATGCATAAATCTGCCCTCATGTCGCCTCCCCTGCGACAGGAATGGACCAATCCACCTCGTACAACACAGGTTTGTTGTATCCACACATTTTCAGGCCGTAGTGCAATCCACTACACCAACTACTACTGCATAGATTCGCTGGAAACCTGTATGCGCCTTTGAAATGCTGCATTTCCTCGCCCTTGAGATCAATGGATGCCTTTTTCTTACTCTTGAGGTCGATGGTGAAAAACGCACCACGCTGCTCGACGAGCAGCACAGCTCTCCTCTCCGCGAAGAAGACGAGGTTTATTCTCTCCTCGCTTCCGAGATTTATCAGGTCGGAGCACAACCACCTATCGCCGCCAATCTCGCAGCCACGATTGTCGTCATCTTGTCCTTGCTTTGTCCAAAGCTCTAGCACGCCATGGTCTCGTATACTAACTAGTGAAAGCCTTCCTTCTCCGGTGACACATGGACACGGTGGCCGCCGCTGCTCACCGGCGCGGACCTTGATGGGGATCTTGGTCAAAGAAACATGTGTCGTGGCAACAGATACATTGAGCGTGTAGAAACTTGTCTCGTCCATGTACAGCCAGTGCACGGTGCCACGGGCGACGACACCAGCAAACGGCCCACACCTGGTGAGGTATGAAGCCGGTCGACACATGGTGGGCGAGCTCCAACTGTTTGTGGCAGAGGAGTACGTGTAGACATACAAGGTGCCGCTGCTGCCGGTGTAAGTCAAGAGCACCTGAAACGCCGGTTGTTGTCGTCGTCGCTGATCCAAATCGTCAATGACAGCGTGATCCTCGTCGGTAAGAAGCGCGCAGCCGGTTAGGTTCCAGTCCAAGTCTAAGTCCAAGTCTCTGTCGAAGTACCCATATCCATGGTTCGTGGGGAAGGAAATCGGCGGTAGAAGTCTACGCTGCCTGTCGATCAGAGGGCGGCATGCCACCAGATGAAGCTTTTCACGGACTTCATGGCTGGGGTAGCAGTCGACCCGGGTAGGCGGCATGATGCGCATGAGGAGAAGGCCGCGTCGCGATGCGAGTGGCCTTGCCAGGTTGAAGAGCCCGTCGTCGTTGGGGACGAAGGAGTCGAAGGTGAGATGGGCGCCGCCGGCCTGAAGGCTCAGGAAGCTCGGAGGGCTGTCGTTCAGGGGCAGGTGCTTGCTGGTTGGGTACGCGTTCTGGGAGAAGATCCCGACGAGGACTGACGGGTGGCGGGCCGTCTCCGGCCAGAGGCCCACGCGTCGGAGGAAGGCCGGGTCACTGACGAGGTGGAGCCACCGCTTGCAGGTGGCTGCGCAGCGGAGGAGGTCCTGCAAGCCCTGCAGGCGCGCGAAGACTTCGCGGAGCATGTCGTCGTCCGCGATCTCGCCGCCGGCGTGGCGTACGCGTGCACGCGCCATCGATCGATCTGCTTGGTGACGGATCGATCTGTGTGTTTGTTTGTGGAGGCGGCGGGCAACTTCCACAGCCTAGCGGACTCCACGGAAACAACCGGCTTATTATACGGTGGCCCGGATCAATCATGGACTGAGATTTGAAGCGTATATAAGGTGGGTTATCTATCTACTAGTACTAGACGGGCTAAATAATCATGTACACGTACTATAGTACTACTCCTAGTACCTCTGATTTGGACTGCCAAAACGTTTTATTTTAGGAACAGTGGGTGTATATAGCAAGTCCAACCCAGAGCGATGGCAAGTTATCAACAACAGTATTGAACAGTGACATAATCACTAATCAGAGATAGACAGTACTACTACGTTGTGATGAAACTAGGTAGTCCTTTATCACAGGAATATTTCCTTTTATCCATTTATTGTACATAATTTTTAATTTATATACAATGAGAAAATAGCGAATAACAATCATTCTACCTTCTACGGTCCTTAGGTAAAAAAAGAAAAAACAGTTGACAAACATCAAACAGATTTAACCCAATGGGAAATTAGCTATGGTTTCCATGAGCATTACCCAGAACAGTTAAACCGAATAAACCACATGCACCAATGCACTCAAGTAGGGGTCCATCGAAGTATCTCATCCAAAATATATATACAAAGATAAAATTTCACGTCCATGAGCATCAAATTTTGAAGCTAAGATTAAGAAAGCAAATCGTGTTGTACTACCAGATCAAGTTAACCTCACTAGTCTAAGGTAAAGAAAACAATTTACCTAAGTTTAGCCTGAAAAGATCGAGGTGTCCTGCATGCAAAAGATCAAACAACTTATTAGATCGTTCTTCATGGCAATACAAAAGTTATGGTAAAATTTTGCTCGGAAGCCACTAATCCAGGAGTTTCATTGTGCTCACCTCCTCTTCAGAGAAAGGGGGTGCTGGTTTTCAATGCTTGAAACCTGGAGAATATCCTCCATGCAAGACTCGTCAGGAGAGAGAAGTTACATTCTCATAGAGCCATGAAAATACTTCTATAGTACTCACTCCATAAAGAAATATAAAAGCATAGTAATCTAAACGCTCTTATATATCTTTACGGAGTATTTCGCTATGTACATCTTGAGCTGCGCTTGATTCCCAGTCATGCCTTCTCGTCTGGTTGGAGACGGTACATGCTTAGTGCCCTAGGCAAAACAATTAATCGCACTAGTATCAACCAACCTTCACATGTTGGTTGAGATGTACTCCAATCAGGGTCATTTAGAAAAACTGTAATATATCCACAGAGAGGACGAACTACTTGTGCATTTTGAAACTGAACCGAAAGACATATTTACCTTACCGAACTATGCATGTCGTAGTTACCGAAAAAATGTACTTATCAAACCGAATGCTGCATATAAGGGGTTGGCACGCGCGGTTCAGGAACCAAGTTGCTAGGTCCATCACGAAGTTTCAATTATTCTAAGAAAATAGAACCATAAGTTGGAATGCGAACAGAATTGATAAAACATCATATGAGGTTTTAGCTACTTTGAGGCAAACATAACCCCTAGAACTCAGATGGAATCGACACACGTAGTCAAAGAGCAACTGAATGTTCTTCCGCTACATTCTTTTGGCGATGACCCAACACCGAGCGATTCATCGACACATTTCAAAATTAGCTATGTGGATGTATACCATTAAATCATGCATGACACCCATGAATAATTCCGTACACCTTGGTCGGTCTAGGGCACATCTTGATGTACCCTACCTATTGCACATCTAAATGACTCAAACAAACTAAAAAGAAAAAAAAGCAAAAGAATCTACTTGCACGAATCTTAGCATAAAATCAATGACATAGAATTTAGATGTGCAATACGTCGAGCACATGCACATCTTGACGTGCTTTAGCGAAACTGTTTATTAATCTCTTGCTCTTCTCCCGCCTTGGACCCGCCCAGCGAGAAAAGGCATGGGTCAAATACGCAGTCCATCTCGTACAGCACAGGGGTGGTAGAATTACATCGTATTTGAAATATACTACTGCACCAAGTACTGGTACAAAAAGTCCATCTCACATACTTGGTCGCGCCACGTCTCGATTTCTTGTCGTTGAGCTCAACCGACATTTTCTCCTTACTCGTGAGGTCGATAGTGAAGAACCCGCCACCCTGCTGGACAAGTAAGGCGCCTCTTTTCTCTGCAAAGAAGACCAAGTCTATTCTCTCGTCGCCCAGATTCGCCAAGTCGGAGTGTAGCCAGTCACCCTCACAAGCATGATCATGGCTACCAGCATCCTGTTCTTGCTTGGTCCAAAGCTCTAGCATGCCATGTTCTCGTATATTGACAAACGAGATACTTCCGCCTTCCTCGACAGTGCACAGTAATGGCGGCTGTAGACCGCCATGGCGGAACTCGATTGGTATCTTGGTCAAAGAGGCATGTGCCGTGGCGCTGCTTACACCGACTGCGTAGAAGCTTCTACTGTCTCTGTACAACCAATGCGCAGTGCCGCCGTCGCCGTGGGTGACAACGCCAGCGCGCGGCCCACACCTAGTAAGATCTGGAGCTCGGCAACACTCGGTAGGCACGCTCCAAATACGCAAGGACGAGGAGTAGGAGCATGTGTACATAAGTCCGTCCTCATCCGTGTAAATCAGAAGAACTTGGAACGTAGATTGGCGCCGGTCGTCTGAATTTGCATAGCCATCGTATCCATTGTCTGCGCTTGTGAGAAGCGCCCAGCCAACTGCATCTCTATCCAGGGACGTGGGGCTTGGCTCGAAGGGAGCCACTGGGAGAAGATGTGTGCCCCGCCTGTCGATCAGAGGGCGGCACACCGCTAGATGGAGCTTCTCACGGTCAGGCAACAAGACGCGCACGAGGAGGAAACCGCGGCGCGACGCCAGTGGCCTCGCGAGGTGGAAAAGCCCGTCGTCGTCGTCGACGAACGAGTTGAACCTCAGGTGCGCGCCGCCGGAACCAAGGCTTAAGAACTCCGGAGGGGCACGCAGTTTCCTCTTCAAGGGCTGGACCGGTGTTCCGGGCTCTGATCTCTGGGAGAAGATCCCGACGAGGACTGACGGGCGGCGCGCCGTCTCCGGCCAGAGGCCGACCTGCCGAAGAAAGGCCGGGTCCGTGATGAGGCGGAACCATCGCTTGCACGTCGCCGCGCACCGGAGAAGGTCCTGCAAGCCCGGCAGGCGCGCGAAGACTTCGCGGAGGACGTCGTCGGCGATTCCGGCGCCGGCGTGGCGTACGCGTGCCCTGGCCATGCTGATCCGCTAGGTAGATCTCGATCTGCAGATCACGACGTACACCCGGCTTTTTTTTTATCGACCCATCCTACGACTGATTAGCTAGAATCGCTGTGTCGAAGACCAGCACGTACGGTTCCTCCACGCGTTGCAATCAAAGTCGGTACGTTATCGGCACCATCTCCTGATTTTTCGTCAGATCCATGCTTGCCCTAAACTTTGGCGCATATCCTAATTTTTTAAAGTCAAACTTCCTAAACTTTGATTAGAAAAAAATATCAACATTTACAATATCAAATTCAATACCATTAGATTCATCTATACCTTCATATGATATCAGGATGTAAATGGCGTTGGGTCCCACTAGTCCCACATATGCCATCCATAAACAAAGGATCAAACGGCGTTGGTGGATATGTAGAAAAATTAAATGGCACAAATGGACAGCCCAGAAAAGCCCGTGAAGCCAGCGGCCGACCACAACACTCGACGCGCACCCTCCAATCCTCTCCCCCCGCACGGCCGCACCGCGATCGCCATGCCCTAGGCGCCTTCGCCGCTGTCTCCATCGGCACCACCTCCCCATTCCAGTTCTCCCTTCGTTCCATGCACCGCTGTCGCCGCCATGTTTCTGGAAGAGGCCGTCGTCGGGAAGCGCCGGGGACCGAGCCGAGCTTTGCGGAGCGCCTCCTCTACTATCTCTCCAATCCTGCCGATACTCTCTTCAACTCCGTCGATGGCGATGACGGTTTTGACAACGATTTCATAGTACCTCTGCTCTGCTTTCCCTCTCGCTCATCTGCCTCTCCCCTCTGCTGCGACGCAACCTACAGGAGATGGGATCGGTGGATGTCGTCTGAAGGTTGATGCAGATTCAGGTTGATGAAGTCTGAATCCTTCATCCTTGGCACGCACTAGTGCAGTAGTGCTGTTATCAGTAGTCGGGGGCCATCAGAGGTCGTTCGTCCTGAAGGTGATGATTCTAATAAGCTTGTCTCTGAAGCTTGAAGCTCGCCTTTTGTATGCGTTTGTCTCTGAATCCTTAAAGCTCGCTTTTGTATGCGTTTGTCTCTGAATCCTTGAAGCTCGCCTCTGTATGTGCGTCAAGCTTTAGTTTTGACCCCGTTGATTATTCTAATGGATGAACTGATGGTTTTTATGTAACAGGTGAACTGATGTGTTAAGTAAATGGATGAACCACTGTATAAATGGTCATATGTGGATGCTGCGGTAACCACATAAATATTAAATGGACTTTGACATAATCCCGCGTAAGGAATGATGGTTAGTGCGGGCAAGTCCCACAATGCCCAATAACCTGTCCACTTACATCCTGAATCTGATATATGCCTGGTATATAAATGTTCATAATTTTTCTATAAAAATTGATGAATATTTACGACTATTGAAAAATATTACATGGACTATAAATTCGCAATTAGGATCCAATTTACTCTTTCCTTCCTTCCTCTCCGCGGAATAGCATTCCACGAGCAATGTCACCGCAGTCTCCCAGTAAGATTTGTTATACAGGCACTACCACTTTAAGATACATCATACGTACATGTACTATGAAATCATTAGACGGCCTGAATTAATCTCCTGTTATCTAATTACGTCCTGGATTAGATTTGAGAAATATGCAACAGCTAATTAAATATAAAATTCATCACGCAGAGCACCGGTGGATTATGTTCACATGCCTTCCCCGCGTGTCCGCCCCAAGCGCAACTACTATTGGAAATATTAGCACTTTTCCAATTAAACTAATCCACGAGTACACAGTAAGCATGGCAAATACGGTATGCACCTCATACCGATTCCTAAGCATACTAGCACATATAGAACATAGAAGCAGACCATCTATGAGCAGCACATATACGGCTAGTACAAACACGAGTAAATGAGGGATGAACAGATCATACCCTCCGGTTGGCCAGGCCAACGCGCCGGCGGCAGCAGCAACCTCGGCTTCGTCCGTGGCCTTCTTCTTGGCGGCGGCGGCGGCGGCGATGGTGTTGATGTAGGGGAAGTAGTGGAAGCAAAGGCTGACGGAGCTGGGGACGGATCGGGAGCAGTCGCGTCGAGACGCTCCCCAAAAATCTTATTGACGTTCTCCCGCGCAGGATCTCGAACGACAGGGTTTCGGAGGCACCTGCTCTCCCGACCAACCGTGCACGCGGTCGTCGGGATGGGATCGCTGGAAGCAGCACAGAGCTAGGAAAAGTAGATGACGGCTAGGTTACGCGAGAGGGAGTGAGTGAACTGAACTAGGTCACTCCACTGGGCAGAGCCTTCTTATATAGGCTGTCGGGCACCGGCTCGGCTCATTCCCGCAACCCGCAACGCACGCGCGCGCGTAGTGACGAGGCGAGGCGAGGCGGGCGGCGGAGGAGGAGGACCGCACGTGTACCACTCCTCTTCCCAAGCTCCCAATGGCAAGTGGTAGAGCAACCCTTATAAAGGGGTCTCAACTCTCCTCAACTAGCAAGGTGGGACTAAACTTCCCACCACCTGCCATACCATACATGGGCCTCAAGATTAACTAGGAATCATTGTTCATATGGGCCTAAAGCCCATCCATGATTCAACAATCCCCCACCAGATCTCGAGGCACATAAGTTTGTCAACTATTCCAAACAATGTTTGATATATCAGAAATTTCAGTGAAGACTTAAGTTGAACTTCCACCTAGAGCAACAGGATTAGACTTCTTCACAACTGAACAATGGACTATGCCTTGAATTGTCAGTCTGGCGTGCAGAAGTTTCGCCTATTGTCAGTTGATACGTGGCTGCCGAAGGCTAAACCCCACGGGTGGAGCTTATTAGTCATACTCCATACCTTCTCATGAGCTTCCTAGAGATTACCCAATCTCATAGACCATGACCAACAGTCGGGCTCACATAGGTGTGTTCCTCCAAAGAATGCTATGTAGGTTAGCATCTTGCTTAAACAAGCATTGGAACACATTAAGACATATGTCAGCCTGCCTTACAGAATTGAGAGTATTACTGCATCTCCAACGGAGTGGGTTTATTAAGGGTACTCTCCTCAGTTGACCGCTGGATTGTTTTCCCAAGTCCTAATTCACGGGATCTCCGGTCACATAGGTTGGGTTACTCCCATGGCAACTTACGTGGGTCTCATACCCATCTCCCTCGATGCATTTTCTATCACAATCCGTGATAGCCGTTTGGTAAAAGGGTCTGTCAGATTCTTAGCCGTCTGGATATAATCCAACGCTATTACTCCGGAGTTTCTTGATTTTCTGACAGATTTCAATCTTCTTCTTATGTGCTTTGTGGATTTCATGTTGTCCTTTGAACTCTTAGCCTTGGCAATCACCATTTGATTGTCGCAGTTCATAAGGACAGCCGACACTGGTTTGTCAACCACCGACAAATCCATCAAAAGCTCTCGAAGCCATTCTGCTTCGACGTAGGATGTGTCTAATGTTGTGAGTTCTGCTTCCATAGTCGATATGGTTAAGATCGTGTGCTTGCAAGACTTCCAGGAAACAGCACCACCACCAAGTGTGAAGACATGTCCACTTGTGGCTTTCATCTCATCAGCATCAGATATCCAATTTGAATCACTATACCCCTCAAGTACCGTCGGGTACCCAGAATAGTGAATCCCATAGTTCGCAGTACCTTGCAAGTAACGCATCACTCGCTCAACAGCATGCCAATGCACATCTCCCGGATTGGAAACAAACCGGCTCAGTTTGCACACAACAAATGAGATGTTAGGACGAGTGGCACATGCTAGGTACATTAGTGAACCAACCACTTGAGAATATCTCAATTGATCTATAGCCGTGCCTTCGAACTTTCGAATCCGCACGCTAGGATCATATGGTGTTGCAGAAGGTTTGTAGTCCGAATATCCAAAACGGCTCAAAATCTTCTCAACATAGTGGGATTGCAAAAGTGTAATTCCACCCTCAGAGTTTCTTAGTACCTTGATGTTCAAGATAACATCAGCCACGCCCAGGTCTTTCATCTCAAAGTTATGAGATAGAAAAGCCTTGACCTCCTCAATGACTTTGAGGTGGGTCCCAAATATCAGTATGTCATCGACATACAGACAGAGTATAACTCCTTCGCCCCCACCATAGCGATAGTATACACATTTGTCAGCTTCGTTAACAACAAAGCCAACAGATGTCAGAGTAGTGTTGAACTTCTCATGCCATTGCTTAGGCGCTTGTTTCAGGCCATACAAGGATTTCACTAGCTTGCACACCTTTCTTTCCTGACCATTTACTACAAAGCCATCTGGCTGTTGCATGTAAATTTCCTCATCTAGCTCTCCGTTAAGGAAAGCCATCTTAACGTCCATCTGGTGAACGAGAAGACCATGCGAGGCAGCCAAAGCGAGTAACACTCGAATGGTTGTCAGTCTAGCCACAGGTGAGTAAGTGTCGAAGAAATCCTCTTCTTCTTTCTGGGTATAACCCTTGGCCACAAGCCTAGCCTTGTACTTCTCAACAGTACCATCGGGCCTAAGCTTCTTCTTGAACACCCACTTACATCCTAATGGTTTACAACCATAAGGACGATCAGTGATCTCCCATGTCCCGTTAGCCAAGATGGAATCCATCTCGCTACGGACCGCATCCTTCCATTAGTCAGCATCTGGAGATGCATAAGCTTCTGAAATGGAACTGGGAGTGTCATCATCCACGAGGTACACGAGGAAATCATCACCAAAAGACTTTGCAGTCCTTTGTCTCTTGCTCCTAACAGGAGCTTCCTCGTCATCCTCCGTGGAACTCTCATCACTTTTATGTTCATAATATTCCATCGGAATGGCAGGTTCAGGAGTCTCATCAGATTCCAGTCTAGAAGTGCTTTGCATATCTCTCATGGGGAAAATATCCTCAAAGAATGTAGCATCCCTAGACTCCATGATCGTACCGACCTTCACGTCGTGTACATCAAATTTCACCACTAGAAATCTATAGCCAACGCTATGCTTGGCATATCCAAGAAAAACGCAATCCATAGTCTTTGGTCCCAACTTGCTCTTTTTGGTTATCGGCACGTTGACTTTCGCCAAGCAGCCCCAAGTGCGTAAGTAAGAGAGTGTAGTTCTTTTCTTTTCCCATTGCTCATAGGGAGTAGTTTCATTATCCTTTGTGGGAACTTTATTCAGGACATGACATGATGTCAATACAGCCTCCCCCCACCATGCCTTGGATAAACCCGATGTATCTAACATGGCGTTAACCAAATCAGTTAGAGTACGGGTTTTCCGTTCGGCAACCCCGTTTGACTGGGGTGAGTAGGGAGGCGTGCTCTCATGAATAATACCATGTTCTGCACAGAATAAATCAAACTCATTAGAAAAGTACTCTCCACCACGATCAGACCGGACTCGTTTTATTTTCTTCTCAAGTTGGTTCTCAACTTCAGCCTTATAGACTTTAAAGTAGTGTAGAGCCTCATCCTTAGTATTTAACAAATACACATAGCAGAATCTAGTGGAATGATCAATCGGAGTCATGATGTATTTCTTTCCACCTTTAGTCAACACACCATTCATCTCACAGAGATCTGAATGTATGAGCTCTAACGGTGCCAGGTGTCTCTCCTTCGCAAGCTTGTGAGGCTTACGAGGTTGCTTAGCTTGCACACACGCATGGCACTTAGAGCCTTTGGCTAAAGTGAAACTCGGTATTAAGTCCATCTTAGCTAGCTGCGTCATACAACCAAAATTTATGTGACAAAGAAGTGAATGCCAAACCTCAGGTTCGTTCACATTAGAATGAATTTGGTTCACGACTTTATTATAGAAATCCTCCAGGGAAAGGCGGAACAAACCACCACAATCATATCCTTTACCAACAAACAGTCCATACCGAGATATGACTACTTTGTTAGACTCAAATACCAACTTAAACTCCTCTTTACATAGAAGGGAGCCACTAACGAGATTCTTCTTGATGGCGGGGACATGCTGCACGTTCTTTAGTTGCACGATCTTTCCTGAAGTAAACTTCAGATCTACCGTGCCAACACCATGAACAGAAGCATGGAGCCATTCCCCATCAGGACGGAACAATCTCATGCGACCTGGTAAGAAGAAAACAAAGACACATGAGCACACACATGAATATTGGCCCCAGTGTCAACCCACTAATCGGTGGACTGACAAAATGAAAGTTTGGTAAATAGATTACCATGCCCAGATGCCCCATCATTGTTGCTCAGAGTGACGTTGACAGACTTGGAGTCCTGTCCTGACTTCTTATACTTGCTTGGGCACTTGTTTGCCCAGTGTTCCTCTAAACCACAAGTAAAGCAGTCATCTCTCCTTTTGTCTTTCTTCTCACCCTTCTTCTTAAAGGTAGTATTCTGCTGGATAGAGTTCTTTCCCTTGAACTTGTGGAAGTTCTTCTACACCATGTTGGCACTAGAAGAACCCTCTGCCCCTTTCACGTGTGAGTCCTTTGCTCTCGAGTTCTGCTCAACACTGAGATGATCGATGACATCCTCAACAGAGAATTCACGTCTCAAGTGCTTGAGAGAAGTAGCAAAGTTCCTCCATCCAGGAGGGAGTTTTGCAATAATGCAATCCGCGACAAATTTGTCCGGTAACTCACACTCTAGGAGCTCCAGCTCCTTAGCGATGCACTATATCCCATGAGCCTGGTCCAATACAGAATGGTTATCAACCATCCTGTAATCATCGAACTGCTCCATGGCATACAGTTCGCTCCCAGCATCGGTTGCTCCGAACTTAGCTTCGAGCGCATCCACAAATTTTTGGCAACACACATATGGAGATATGCGTCAACCAACTTGTCTCCGATCATAGTAAGAACGGCTCCCACAAAGATGGTGTTTGCGTCCCTAAACGCCTTTTCCTGTTAAGGAACAATCGTTTCTGTGGGAGACACAACACCAACCCAGAACACATTCATTGCTATGAGCCACAAGGTGGTCCTCGTCTGCCAACGCTTAAAATGTGTCCCAGTAAACTTTTCCGGTTTCAGTGTCGCAGCAAAGCCTTGAATCAATAAGGTTTTCTGATTATTGGAAATATTAGCACTTTTCCAATTAGACTAGTCCACGAGTAAACAGCAAGCATGGCAAATACTGTATGCACCTCATACCGATTACTAAGCATACTAGCACATATAGAACATAGAAGCAGACTATCTATGAGCAGCACATATACGGCTAGCACAAACATGAGTAAATGAGAGATAATAGATCATACCCTCCGGTTGGCCAGGCCAACGCGGCGGTGGCAGCAGCAGCCTCGGCTTCGTCCGTGGCCTTCTTCTTGGTGGCGGCGTCGTCGGCCATGGTGTTGATGCAGGGGAAGTAGTGGAAGCAGAGGCTGATGGAGCTGGGGACAGATCGGGAGCAGTCACGTCGAGACGCTCCCCAAAAACCTTATTGCCGTTCTCCCGGGCAGGATCTCGAACGGCAGGGTTTCGAAGGCACCTGCTCTCCCGACCAACCATGCACGCGATCGTCGGAATGGGATCGCCGGAAGCAGCACAGAGCAAGGAACAGTAGATGACGACTAGATTACGCGAGAGGGAGTGAGTGAATCGAACTAGGTCACTCCACTGTGCAGAGCCTTCTTATATAGGCCGTCGGGCAGGAAGTCGTGGGCCTGGGTGGAGGCCCACGACCGAGTCGATGCACTCCCCGGCAAGGGAGCGTCCCGACAAGCGTCACACTCCTGGCAAGGGAGTGTTCCGGCAAGCGTCGCACTCCCGGCAGGGAGTCGGCGAGTCCCGACAACGCAAGTCAGCCCACAGTCCAACGTCTCGGACAGTGGCCCACATGTTAGCGACTCGTTAATTAATCCCTGATTAATTAATTCGTTCCCGAGCGGCAAAAATAAGCTCCGGCTCGGCTCATTCCTGCAACCCGCAACCCGCGGAGCACGCGCGCGTCGTGACGAGGCGAGGCGTGGCGAGGCGGGCGGCGGAGGAGGATGAGCGCGCGTGTACCACTCCTCTTCCCAAGCTCCCAATGGCAAGTGGTAGAGCAACCCTTATAAAGGGGTCTCAACTCTCCTCAACTAGAAAGGTGGGACTAAACTTCCCACCACCTGCCATACCATACACGGGCCTCAAGGTTAACGAGGAATCATTGTTCATATGGGCCTAAAGCCCATCCATGATTCAACAATCCCCCACCAGATCTCGAGGCACATAAGTTTGTCGACTGTTCCAAACAATGTTTGATATATCAGAAATTTTAGTGGAGACTGTTAAGTTGAACTTCCACCTAGAGCAACAGGATTAGACTTCACAACTGAACAAGGGACTATGCCTTGAATTGTTAGTCTGGCGTGCAGAAGTTTCGCCTATTGTCAACTGATACGTGGCTGCCAAAGGCTAAACCCCACGGGTGGAGCTTATTAGTCATACTCCGTACCTTCTCATGAGCTCCCTAGAGATTACCCAATTTCATAGATCGTGACCAACAGTCGGGCTCACATAGGTGTGTTCCTCCAAATAATGCTCTGTAGTTTAGCATCTTGCTTAAACAAGCATTGGAACACATTAAGACATATGTGATGTACAGCGGAACCCTAGGGGCCGATCTTTCACGTTTGGAGAGGATCCCTATGAGGAACACGAAGAACGTGCGGTGGGGAACAAGGGGAATCACGGGGAAACGCAAGAGAAAACACTCAACCAACACGAATATGATCACACATGTGCTAGATCCAAGAAACACAAAGAGATACACTGTCCAAATCCAACAAAGGATGATACATGTGGCGGTAGTTCATCTCCGAGAGGAGGTCTTGAATCCATGAGGGATCTTCCCGTAAAGGGGTCTTGAATCCAGGTGGATCTTCTCCGAAGATGCCGCGGTCTCTCACGAGGAGGAGATCCATATGGATGAGCAAAGCTCTATCTCAAATGAGCTAAACCAATGCTAACCCTAAAACATAGGTGGAGGGGGAGTATATATAGTTTAAGGGGCAAAGAGGTACATGGGCCTCGGCCCAGATGCATGATAACCCACAAGTGTAAGGGATCGCAACAACTTTCGAGGGTAAAGTATTCAACCCAAATTTATTGATTCGACATAAGGGGAGCCTGTGACGCCCCCGATTCAATCGTACACTAATCATGCACGCAAATGTGTACGATCAAGATCAGGGACTCACGGGAAGATATCACAACACAACTCTACAAATAAAATATGTCATACAAGCATCATAATACAAGCCAGGGGCCTCGAGGGCTCGAATACAGGTGCTCGATCATAGACGAGTCAGCGGAAGCAACAATATCTGAGTACAGACATAAGTTAAACAGTTTGCCTTAAGAAGGCTAGCACAAACTGGGATACAGATTGAAAGAGGCGCAGGCCTCCTGCCTGGGATCCTCCTAAACTACTCCTGGTCGTCGTCAGCGGGCTGCACGCAGTAGTAGGCACCTCCGGGGTAGTAGTCGTCTGGCTCCAGGGCTCCAGCATCTGGTTGCGACAACCAGGTAGAAGGGAAAGGGGAAAAGAGGGAGAAAAGCAACTGTGAGTACTCATCCAAAGTACTCGCAAGCAAGGAGCTACACTACATATGCATGGGTATATGTGTAAAGGGCCATATCGGTGGACTGAACTGCAGAATGCCAGAATAAGAGGGGGATAGCTAATCCTGTCGAAGACTACGCTTCTGGCAGCCTCCGTCTTGCAGCATGTAGAAGAGAGTAGATTGAAGTCCCCCAAGTAGCATCTCCAAGTAGCATCTCCAAGCAGCATCTCCAGTAGCATCGCAGTAGCATAATCCTACCCGGCGATCCTCCCCTCGTCGCCCTGTGGAAAAGCGATCACCGGGTTGTCTGTGGAACTTGGAAGGGTGTGTTTTATTAAGTATCCGGTTCTAGTTGTCATAAGGTCAAGGTACAACTCCAAGTCGTCCTGTTACCGAAGATCACGGCTATTCGAATAGATTAACTTCCCTGCAGGGGTGCACCACATAGCCCAACACGCTCGATCCCATTTGGCCGGACACACTTTCCTGGGTCATGCCCGGCCTCGGAAGATCAACACGTCGCAGCCCCACCTAGGCACAACAGAGAGGTCAGCACGCCGGTCTAAATCCTATGCGCGCAGGGGTCTGGGCCCATCGCCCATTGCACACCTGCACGTTGCGTACGCGGCCGGTGAGCAGACCTAGCAACCTCCATTACAAAGGAAGTTGCGTTAACGCAGTCCAACCCGGCGCGCGCCACTCAGTCGCTGATGTCAAGAAGGCTTCGGCTGATACCACGACGCCGGGATACCCATAACTACTCCCGCGTAGATGGTTAGTGCGTATAGGCTCGTAGCCGACTCAGATCAAATACCAAGATCTCGTTAAGCGTGTTAAGTATCCGCGAATGCCGAACAGGGCCAGGCCCACCTGTCTCCTAGGTGGTCTCAACCTGCCCTGCCGCTCCGCCACAAAGTAACAGTCGGGGGCCGTCGGGAACCCAGGCCCACCTCTACCGGGATGGAGCCACCTGTCCTTTCAGCCCCCAACTCCGAACAGTATCACAGGTAATGTAACAGTGTAAAGTATATAGTATATGCCCGTGATCACCTCCCGAAGTGATCACAGCCCAGTAGTATAGCATGGCAGACGGGCAAGAGTGTAGGGCCACTGATGGAACACTAGCATCCTATACTAAGCATTTAGGATTGCGGGTAAGGTATCAATGACTGTAGCAGCAATGACAGGCTATGCATCAGAATAGGATTAACGGAAAGCAGTAACATGCTACACTACTCTAATTCAAGCAGTATAGAGAAGAGTAGGCGATATCTGGTGATCAAAGGGGGGGCTTGCCTGGTTGCTCTGGCAAGAGAGAGGGGTCGTCAACTCCGTAGTCAAAGGGGGGGCTTGCCTGGTTGCTCTGGCAAGAGAGTGTAGGGCTATTGTTTAATTCGAAAAATGGAATTATGACGTCAGCATGATGCCATGCTGACGTCAGCAGTCAACAGGGTTGACTAGGTCAACCCTGACATGTGGGTCCCGTTCGTCATACTTTGTTAACTAATTATCTTAGTTAAGTTTAATTAACAGTAGTTAATTAGGTTAATTAGTCATTAGGTTTAATTAATCAGGATTAATTAAATTAATTATTTACTTAATTAATAAATTATTTAATTAATTTTATTCATTATTATTTTTATTAATTATATTTATCTAAATTCCTTTCTCTTTTCTTTTATTTTAAAAACGTCCTGGAGGGTGGGGCCCCCATGTCATAGGCAGGGGGTGGACCGGTCAGCCCAGCTGACGAGTCAATCAGGGCGGCGGGGGGGGGGGGCCTGTGCCCACCAGTCAGTGGCCCAGGCGGTGGCCCCGGGCGGCCACGTCGGCAGCCGGCGTTGGGGGCTCCGGTGGGCGTGCGCTGCGGAGGGGGCACCGGACTTCGCCGGAATCGTCGCCCGGCGGCCAAAAGGGGCCGCGGGTGGGTGCGTTCGAATGGGGAGAGGACGCCGCGTCCATTGGTGGCAAGGCCACGGCCGGACTCGGCCGGAAATGGCGCCGGCGAGCGGCGGAGGCGGCGGGGTGGTTCGGGTCTTCGTCGACAGCGCGCTACGGGGGGCCGGGGGGGGGGGGGGGGGTCGCGCGGCGCGCTGAGCACCACGGGCTCGGCCCCGTGACCATTTGGCCACCAGGGGGGGGCGGCGATGAGATCCACGACGCGGGGTGTTCGGGTGCGGCGGCTCGCCGGGGCGAGGCTCGGGCGAGGAGAAGGGAGAGGGAGGCCGGGGAGCACGTCCCCGTGCTCGGTGGCGGGGGAAGGGAGAGGGAGGGCCGGTGCGCGGGGGGGCGGCCGGAGCCGGCGACCGGGGGGGGCTGTGGTGGCGCTCGGGAGGGGACAAGGGGAGAGAGGGGATCCACGGGGGGAAGAGCTCACGGGGGGGGGGGGGGGGCGCAGGGTCTCGGAGGCGTGCTCGGAGACGGTCGGGGGCGACCGGTGAGGAGGAGGGCGGGGAGGCGGCCGTCCGGCGTCGCGGATCCGACGAGGTGGGGTGGGGGTCGGGGACGGCCCGAGGCGACGAGGGGCCTTGCGCCTTGCGCGGCCGGTCGGGGAGGAGGGACGTGGTGAGGTCAGGACGGCGGGTCGGTCGCCGGCGTCGGGGGGCGACGGGATCGGGCGGAGCCGATCCAGATCGGCGCGGGGAGGGAGGAGGAGGGGATCGGGAGTGAGGGGTGGGCCGGGCCAGGGGGCTGGCCGGCTGGGCCAGGTGGGCTTGGCCCAGTTGGGCCAGGGGGGGGGGTTTCCCTTTTTCTCCTTTTGTTTTATTTTTCTTTTCTTATTTTTCCTTTTCTGTTTTAATTCATTTAATAATATCCAGACACTTTACAAAAATGTGTGCACCCCACCATAATTAACTTTGTAATATTAGACAACCCCCGAACATTTTAGTTTTAATTCCTGAAAACTTTTATTGTCATTATAATCTTGAATTTTAATTTCGAAACCGTTTCGATCTAACCCGTGGTTAACTACAGTGACAGAGGTGACGTGGCACCATCACGTGAGATTACTGTAGCATGATTATCCGGGTGTTACAAATCTCCTCCACTACAAGAAATCTCGTCCCGAGATTTAGGAGGGGAGTAAGGGGGGAAGTTTGGTAACGAATCTAGCGGGTCTTCTCATCCTGGCTTGCTCTTCTCGAAGAGGCCGGTCCAATACATTGATGTCTTCATTTCGCTGCTTTAGGTCATCAAGATGAAGTCGGCGTCCTTTCTTCCGGAACTCCGTCGTACTTACGAAGGAATAAAGGGTGGGCATACCGGGAGAACGAACCTCTGCAAGGTTAACTATCTGGTCGATAAGATCGGGGAAGGTGGCTCGTGATCTTTCATACGAAGCCAAGCATGAGGATTGGCTTTAGGAACAGGGGTGCAGGAGAGTCAGGTTTCGATCCTGTGGAACTGTGGGTTATGGGCCCACCATGTGGTTGGAAGTAGGAAGGGGGCCGACATTTTGCACGGTCATGATAGTAAGGTGTGTCAAAGGGTAGCCTGTCAGATATGTCGGCAACAACATCGATACCAAGGGCGAGGGACGAAGAGAACCATTTTCCTGCTCGTTGAATGAGGCGGGCCAATAGGCAAAGTTCTCGTCCATCGGTGGTTACCGGAATGTTTTCAACAATAGTAACAGGGTCTTGCTGACAGAGTTGTACACCGAGGTGTTTACATAAGCAGGAGAATATTACTGCTTAGATCATATAGATCACAAGAAAGGTTAAACAAAACAATGGAAAGGGAAAGGTGATCATCAGATCAAATAGAACAATGGAATGGAAAATGTGTTTATACACATATTTCAGGGGTATATCCTTCCCAAGGACAAGCAGAACATGATAACCATGACATGATATTAAGTAGAAAAGCCTCTTGGTGAGGGGAGAGAAATTTTCATGACATTATCCATACAGCGGTGTTTGGATAATTGAGCAAGAAACGTTTAGCATTGGGCTTCAAATGTTCTTGTTGAAACATCGGAGTACCATAGACATGCTTCGAGATAGAATTGACATGGTCTTTGTTTCAATCAAGGGACAGACTTTGGATATAGGAAAGATCCATTAGGAACAACTTGTAGGATAAGTCTTACAATTTCCTCCAGGAAGAATGGTTATCTTGCAAAAGAAATTATAATGATAGGTCTTCCAGCCGGGGGGGGGGGGTGCTAGGCATGACATCATGTTACCGGGTCATCAAAGGATCAACATCATGACCCTTGGAGAGTTGTCCCAACCATCATAACTGACCGAGATTCATATCCAACTGGTGTCATGATACCTCAGACTCAGGGGGTCCGAGAGGAAAAGGTGCAACACAAATTGACGAAATGACATTGCAAGATTCTCGAGAAATGAACTATGGGAGCGGGTTTCTGAAGCAATAGTTCATCATTAAACCAAGAAGAGGATGAGGAGGTGGCTGATAGGCTCAGCAACAAATCATCGAGATTTCCAAAGGATTTATTTCCACAATTATGTGAACAAAGAAATATCATTTGTCAGATCAAATGATATAATGATGTATGCTCGAGGGAAAACATACACAACTGAAAAATGGTAGAAGGGTGCACCCAGGAATCTGGACTAGGTAGCACGATCAATGTTTGAATGATGATTCAATAAGCAATAGACTTAGAATGAAACTGTAGACCAATAACTTCAAAGCAATAGGGTTGCTAGAAGTTTAGAATTTACACATCACAGACCATTTGTTGGTATTCCGGTTAGAAACAACACGGAGACCAGGAAACGAACGCAAAAGGCGAGAGATATTACTATATCAAGAATTCTCAAGAGGTGGTAAAATTACCACGACATTCTCAACATAAAAGGTGGTAATACTCCGCGGTAGATCATAACATAAGTTGGATAGCATGGAACTCAAGGTACAACACAAAACAAGAACAAGTTTTGTGTTGGAGGGAATGCAATAATGTTGTGGATGATAACCCAAATCATCGAGGGCAAAGGATGCTATTTCTCATCATGAACTCAATTCATATCCTGGAAGAGCTCGGAATGTTGATGATCACGACACCTTTGTCGCGAGAGTTCATGAAGATGTAATCGATCTGTAACGACATCAAGTCAAGTAATGATGAAGTGAAAGGTTATTGGAACCAAGGGTACGACACAAACTCGAAACCAAGCTTGTTGTTCAAGGCGAAATGATATGACGATGAGGATCGACATAAGGTTAGTTCATCGTCGAAAATTGGTTCTCCGAGAATAAGGACCAGGTAGCACAGTTAGAATCGTCACGACAATGATATAGCCAAACAGGCTAGGAATGGCGTGATCGGGTACAAACTCGTACTTATAGAAGCTTACTGAAGAGTTGTTGAACCGAAGAGCGGACTCGGTTCAGTTATCGGTGTCTTTGAGTGTTCAATAACTTAGAGCCCGCGAAAAATTGGAATCAGTGGGAAGGTAGCACTTGATGAAGAACTCATAAGGAGTTATGCAGTTCCATGATAATCTCGAGATACCAGGGGGGTAATACTCGACACAAGATCAAAGTAAAGGTGGGACTGGTGTATTGATCCATAGAAGACAATTGTTTTAACTTGTCCGAGAAATGAGATCAAAGAAGAACAATCATGGTCGGAACCACGGTTGCAAAAGGCCAGATCCTAGATATAAGATGAACTTATACCAAAGGAATAATTTATTTAAAAGAAGCTTTAATGATAAGATCTACATCGTGTCCATGGGCATGAACACAAGTTCAAGGTCGACTCCCACTTCTCCAATGCATAACCTTTCATTCACTTCTCACGTTCGATGAAGTTGCAGTGTTGAAATTTTATCTGGTGAAGCACCAGAAGAGTATGACTCGTGAAAACTTTCGGGTTCACACGGTTTAGAGAAGGCATATGTTCAACCCACAGGGGCTTCTTAGAAATGTATACCACAAGTTTCAAGAGTAAATAACACAAGCTCGAAAGTAGAGCAAGGTTGAGAAAGTAGATGATACAATTACCAAGGGCATTATGTATCCAAGGGAAGGCTCACAAGGTTATTGAATATGAAGGATGCTGACGGATAAAATCCAACAATGGGCCTGATGGTCCACAAGGGATCTGACGTGAGCATCGGTACTCAACTAGAGGAAGAAGAGTGCAAGGAGATCAAATTATAGAAACAACTGACTAACTCAATTGTCAAATGCAAAGGAATTATGATTTCCAAATCAAGGGATCAGAAGCAATGCTCTGATTAGGGATGGATAAGTTGAATAGCCTTAGGGTACAATCAACGACAATTGGATTGGTCGAGAACCAATTCCAGTTAAAAGAATGGCAGCTCAGCCGGAAAGGTAATTTATAAGGATCAATGATGTTTGCGGGTATTCGCAACATATTGAGTCAACAGACTCAAAATGATAATGACAAGGAATGTCATTAAGACTACGAGACTTATGGGATTAACCATAATGCAAGCAAGCAAGAATTTCAAGAGCCAAAGGCTACAGAGGATTTTCGGAAGATCGAATATTATTTTGAAGACTTTTGTGAAACACATGAACAACTGGGGATAAGCGGATACTCGACAAGTGCGAGAATTATCCATAGGGGTATTCAGGTGACAAGGAATTGCAAGACAGTAGGCACAAGATATTCTCGGATCAATAGAGAGAATTTCGGGGTATCTTGTAATAACAAGATCAACTGGGAATAAAAGTAAGAACGTCAAGTGTATGTATTTATCCATAGGGATATTTCGATGGTAGGGAATTGCAAAAGCAACAGACACAAAGTCTCAAAAGAGTTTCGGTGAGTAACTTCGAAATCTTCTGGTGCAGTCGGCGATCACCTGGATTGAAGGGGCTCTCCGGGAGAAAGTATTTTCGAGAACCTAAAGTCAGATTTTAGTAGAAATCGTTTAACCCGAGTAGAAGAGAGTTCAGAGTCCCAGAGTAAAGGTCGAGGAGTAAAAGATCCTACTACCACCCAATGGCGACGTGGGCCCATGGGCCGCACAGCCATGTTAGTAAAAGTTTTATAAAGTCTAGACTCGACTTCGGCCAAGGAGTTGGAAGGGGGATTCCTACAGGCAGTTGGCTCTGATACCAACTTGTGACGCCCCCGATTCAATCGTACACTAATCATGCACGCAAATGTGTACGATCAAGATCAGGGACTCACGGGAAGATATCACAACACAACTCTACAAATAAAATATGTCATACAAGCATCATAATACAAGCCAGGGGCCTCGAGGGCTCGAATACAGGTGCTCGATCATAGACGAGTCAGCGGAAGCAACAATATCTGAGTACAGACATAAGTTAAACAAGTTTGCCTTAAGAAGGCTAGCACAAACTAGGATACAGATCGAAAGAGGCGCAGGCCTCCTGCCTGGGATCCTCCTAAACTACTCCTGGTCGTCGTCAGCGGGCTGCACGCAGTAGTAGGCACCTCCGGGGTAGTAGTCGTCTGGCTCCAGGGCTCCAGCATCTGGTTGCGACAACCAGGTAGAAGGGAAAGGGGAAAAGAGGGAGAAAAGCAACCGTGAGTACTCATCCAAAGTACTCGCAAGCAAGGAGCTACACTACATATGCATGGGTATATGTGTAAAGGGCCATATCAGTGGACTGAACTGCAGAATGCCAGAATAAGAGGGGGATAGCTAATTCTGTCGAAGACTACGCTTCTGGCAGCCTCCGTCTTGCAGCATGTAGAAGAGAGTAGATTGAAGTCCCCCAAGTAGCATCTCCATGTAGCATCTCCAAGCAGCATCTCCAGTAGCATCGCAGTAGCATAATCCTACCCGGCGATCCTCCCCTCGTCGCCCTGTGGAAAAGCGATCACCGGGTTGTCTGTGGAACTTGGAAGGGTGTGTTTTATTAAGTATCCGGTTCTAGTTGTCATAAGGTCAAGGTACAACTCCAAGTCGTCATGTTACCGAAGATCACGGCTATTCGAATAGATTAACTTCCCTGCAGGGGTGCACCACATAGCCCAACACGCTCGATCCCATTTGGCCGGACACACTTTCCTGGGTCATGCCCGGCCTCGGAAGATCAACACGTCGCAGCCCCACCTAGGCACAACAGAGAGGTCAGCACGCCGGTCTAAATCCTATGCGCGCAGGGGTCTGGGCCCATCGCCCATTGCACACCTGCACGTTGCGTACGCGGCCGGTGAGCAGACCTAGCAACCTCCATTACAAAGGAAGTTGCATTAACGCAGTCCAACCCGGCGCGCGCCACTCAGTCGCTGACGTCAAGAAGGCTTCGGCTGATACCACGACGCCGGGATACCCATAACTACTCCCGCGTAGATGGTTAGTGCGTATAGGCCGTAGCCGACTCAGATCAAATACCAAGATCTCGTTAAGCGTGTTAAGTATCCGCGAACGCCGAACAGGGCCAGGCCCACCTGTCTCCTAGGTGGTCTCAACCTGCCCTGCCGCTCCGCCACAAAGTAACAGTCGGGGGCCGTCGGGAACCCAGGCCCACCTCTACCGGGATGGAGCCACCTGTCCTTTCAGCCCCCAACTCCGAACAGTATCACAGGTAATGTAACAGTGTAAAGTATATAGTATATGCCCGTGATCACCTCCCGAAGTGATCACAGCCCAGTAGTATAGCATGGCAGACGGACAAGAGTGTAGGGCCACTGATGGAACACTAGCATCCTATACTAAGCATTTAGGATTGCGGGTAAGGTATCAATGACTGTAGCAGCAATGACAGGCTATGCATCAGAATAGGATTAACGGAAAGCAGTAACATGCTACACTACTCTAATGCAAGCAGTATAGAGAAGAGTAGGCGATATCTGGTGATCAAAGGGGGGGCTTGCCTGGTTGCTCTGGCAAGAGAGAGGGGTCGTCAACTCCGTAGTCGAACTGGGGCATCCGCATCGTCACGGGGTCTACCGAAGAGAAGAGGGGGGGGGGGGGGGAGAAACAGTAAATACATAGCAAGCAAGGGCATAACAGGATAACAGGCAGAGCTAGACGTGTTCTAACGCGGTATGAGGTGATACCGGTGAAGGGGGAAACATCCGGGAAAATATCCCCGAGGTTTTGTGTTTTCGGGCAGAGGAGCCGGAGGGGGAAAGTTGCGGGTTCGATAGGTTAGGGGTGTGTGGCGGACGAACGAACTGCATATCCGGATTCGTCTCGTCGTTCTGAGCAACTTTCATGTTGAAAATATTTTAATCCGAGTTACGGATTAAAAGATATGATTTTTTAAGATTTTATTAATTTTTGGAATTTAATCAATTAATTATTTAATTCGAAAAATGAAATTATGACGTCAGCATGATGCCATGCTGACGTCAGCAGTCAACAGGGTTGACTAGGTCAACCCTGACATGTGGGTCCCGTTCGTCATACTCTGTTAACTAATTATCTTAGTTAAGTTTAATTAACAGTAGTTAATTAGGTTAATTAGTCATTAGGTTTAATTAATCAGGATTAATTAAATTAATTATTTACTTAATTAATAAATTATTTAATTAATTTTATTCATTATTATTTTTATTAATTATATTTATCTAAATTCCTTTCCCTTTTCTTTTATTTTAAAAACGTCCTGGGGGGTGGGGCCCCCATGTCATAGGCAGGGGGGTGGACCGGTCAGCCCAGCTGACCGAGTCAATCAGGGCGGCGGGGGGGGGGGGGGCCCTGTGCCCACCAGTCAGTGGCCCAGGCGGTGGCCCCAGGCGGCCACGTCGACAGCCGACGTTGGGGGCTCCGGTGGGCGTCCGCGGCGGAGGGGGCACCGGACTTCGCCGGAATCGTCGCCCGGCGACCAAAAGGGGCCGCGGGTGGGTGCGTTCGAATGGGGAGAGGACGCCGCGTCCATTGGTGGCAAGGCCACGGCCGGACTCGGCCGGAAATGGCGCCGGCGAGGGGCGGAGGCGGCGGGGTGGTTCGGGTCTTCGTCGACAGCGCGCTACCGGGGGCCGGGGGGGGGGGGGGGTCGCCCGGCGCGCTGAGCACCACGGGCTCGGCCCCGTGACCATTTGGCCACCGGGGGGGGGGGGCGCCGGCGATGAGATCCACGACGCGGGGGCGTTCGGGTGCGGCGGGTCGCCGGGGCCGAGGCTCGGGCGAGGAGAAGGGAGAGGGAGGCCGGGGAGCACGTCCCCGTGCTCGGTGGCGGGGGAAGGGAGAGGGAGGGCCGGTGCGCGGGGAGGGGGGGGCGGCCGGAGCCGGCGACGGGGGGGGGGGGGCTGTGGTGGTGCTCGGGAGGGGGACGAGGGGAGAGAGGGGATCCACGGGGGGAAGAGCTCACGGGGGGGGGGGGGGCGCAGGGTCTCTGAGGCGTGCTCGGAGACGGTCGGGGGCGACCGGTGAGGAGGAGGGCGGGGAGGCGGCCGTCCGGCGTCGCGGATCCGGCGAGGTGGGGTGGGGGTCGGGGACGGCCCGAGGCGACGAGGGGCCTTGCGCCTTGCGCGGCCGGTCGGGGAGGAGGGGACGTGGTGAGGTCAGGGCGGCGGGTCGGTCGCCGGCGTCGGGGGGCGACGGGATCGGGCGGAGCCGATCCAGATCGGCGCGGGGAGGGAGGAGGAGGGGATCGGGAGTGAGGGGGTGGGCCGGGCCAGGGGGCTGGCCGGCTGGGCCAGGTGGGCTTGGCCCAGTTGGGCCAGGGGGGGGGGGTTCCCTTTTTCTCCTTTTGTTTTATTTTTCTTTTCTTATTTTTCCTTTTCTGTTTTAATTTATTTAATAATATCCAGACACTTTACAAAAATGTGTGCACCCCACCATAATTAACTTTGTAATATTAGACAACCCCTGAACATTTTAGTTTTAATTCCTGAAAACTTTTATTGTCATTATAATCTTGAATTTTAATTTCGAAACCGTTTCGATCTAACCCGTGGTTAACTACAGTGACAGAGGTGACGTGGCACCATCACGTGAGATTACTGTAGCATGATTATCCGGGTGTTACAGAGCCAAAGAATATTCTTGAGTATTAGCAGTTGAGTTGTCAATTCAACCACACCTAGATAACTTAGTATCTGCAGCAAGGTATTTAGTAGCAAAGTAGTATGATAATAATGGTAACAGTAGCAACGGTAAAGATAAATGTTTTTGGTTTTTTTGTAGTAGTTGTAACAATAGCAACGGAAAAGTAAATAAGCGAAGAACAATATATGAAAAGCTCGTAGGCAATGGATCAGTGATGGATAATTATGCCGGATGCGATTCCTCATGTAACAGCTATAACATAGGGTGACACAGAACTAGCTCCAGTTCATCAATGTAATGTAGGCATGTATTCCGAAAATAGTCATACGTGCCTATGGAAAAGAACTTGCATGACATCTTTTGTCCTACCCTCCCGTGGCAGCGGGGTCCTAGCGGAAACTAAGGGATATTAAGGCCTCCTTTAATAGAGAACCGGACCAAAGCATTAACACATAGTGAATACATGAACTCCTCAAACTACGGTCATCACCGAGAAGTATCCCGATTATTGTCACTTCGGGGTTGTCGGATCATAACACATAATAGGTGACTATAGACTTGCAAGATAGGATCAAGAACACACATATATTCATGAAAACATAATAGGTTCAGATCTGAAATCATGGCACTCGGGCCCTAGTGAAAAGCATTAAGCATAGCACACTACTAGGAAAAGGGCTATAGATGGGATGGACACTAATGGTGCACCTGTCAGGTGGTGCGCCATTAGTATATACTAATGGCGCACCATGTTCTGGTGCGCCATTAGTGTGGAAGACACTAATGGCGCACCAGGCACAAGGTGCGCCACTAGTAACAATTTTTTTAATTTTTCCAAACATTCTAATGGCGCACCGTGGCACAGTGCGCCATTACTAGTGTAAACTAGTAATGGCGCACTATGCCACGGTGCGCCATTAGAATATATACTTTTTTTTATTTTTTTGCAAAACTTCTATTGGCGCACCAGAAGCAGGTGCGCCATTAGTAACCAGGGTTACTAATGGCGCATTTTCATCTGGTGCGCCATTAGTAAGATAGGACCAACAAGATATTTTGGACAGCCCACCTACCCACTCACTTTCCCCACTTCATTCTCTCCACCTCCTCCTCCAAGCTTGTCTCGGCTGCCTCCTCCTCCTCACCTCATTTGCACCATAGATTCATCCAAATTAAATGGTGAAATTACCTTTTTTTGATAGGTAAGTAAGGGGAAGCTATCTTTATGTTGTTCTCCCTGTCCAACAACGTGCACATGCACTTTTTGTGGCCTAGCTAGATCTATGTATGTTCGTGGTGTTGCATATGTTTGTGGTGTTGCATATATGTTTGTGTTTGTAGGTACCGGTATTTGAAATGCGATAGTTGCCAATATTTTGCCGAAATGTTGATTCATTTCCGTTTCGGCGAGAATTTTGGCACTATGCATTCTTTTTGGTCCTATTTTTAGGGAAAGTCATGCCAAATTTTTTCTTGGTTCTAAAATATCGTTTTGCTCTAGCTCGCAGGCAACCATGGTTCGCACGATGACCGAAGGCATCGTGAATAGTTTTTTGAGCTCCACGAAGGCCGAGATGCTTCAAAAGAACGAGACGGAGATAAGATGTCCGTGTCGAAGATGCAAGCTAAAGAGCCTTATTACGGACCCGGATTCCGGGCAGGTGCGGGACCACCTGCTCTTGCGTGGTTTCATGGATGGCTATCGGTGGCAAGGTGATGAAGATGACTATGAAGTCGTCCATGGGGGCCGGGCGGCAAGAAATGAGCAAGACTCGGGTGGGCGAGAAGACGAAGAATCTCCAGGACATGATCACGACGGTGATGCTGTACACAGTCATCATGTAGAAGATGCAGGACATGATGACGAGGAAGATGCCGGAGCAGACGAAGGGCATGATCATGAAGATGAAGATGCCGGTGGAGCAGACGACGATGGACCATCGATGGGCTAGGTGCAGGACCCTCATGTTCAAGAGCTGCTTCTCAAGGAGACGGATAACGCAAGAGCTGCCACCCGAGAGAAAGCCAAGCTGGATCAACTGGAGATAGACGCAGTTACTCCATTGTATGAAGGATGCAGGCCCGAGGATACCCTCCTGAAAGTAACGCTCATGGCTCTAGAGATGAAGGTAAAACACAAAATGACCGACGCATGCTTCGACGAGAACATGTCATTCTAGCACGAACGTTTTCCAAAGGGGAACAAGTGCCCGACCAGTTTCGAGGAGGCGAAGAAAATCATGTGTCCTCTGGATTTACCGCACGTAAAATACCACGTGTGCATGAACAATTGCATCATTTATTGGGATGAGCACGCAGAGTCTACCATATGTCCGGTGTGCGGTGTCACTCGATACAAGAAGAGGAAGAAAGCTCCTCGAAAAGTGGTGTGGTACTTTCCGATCACTCCTCGTCTGTCAGCGGTATTTCGCGGACCCTAAGGTAGCAAAGCTCCCGCGTTGGCACGCGGATATGGAGGAGAAGAAGCGAGAAGATGACGCAAATGATCCGGAGATAAATAAAAAAGACAAGATGCTGAGTCACCCAAAGGATGCGAGCCAGTGGCAAGCGTGAACTTCGAACACCCAGAATTTGGGAAGGATCCAAGGAACATCGTGCTGGGTGCGAGCACCGATGGAGTCAATCCGTTTGGTAGCCAGAGAAGCACACATAGCACCTGGCCTATGTTTGTGTGGATGTACAACCTTCCCCCCTGGTTGTGCATGAAGAGGAAGTACATTCACATGAGTATGCTAATCGAAGGGCCGAAACAACCAGGGAACGACATCAATCTGTATCTGGGGCTGCTGAAAGAGGAGCTAGACACGCTGTGGAAAACGCCAGCCAATACGTGGGACACTGCAGAGAAAGAATATTTCCCTATGAGAGCCGCACTGCTCACGACGGTGCACGACTATCTCGGTTACGGATATCTCGCGGGGCAGGTGGTCCCCGGATTTTCTGGATGCGTCAGGTGCATGGATGACACAACGTATCGCTAGCTAGATAGAGATCCCAGGTCTTTGAAAACCGTGTTCATGGGACATCGAAGGTGGCTTCGCGATGATGACCCGTGGAGGAAACGCAAGGATCTGTTCGATGGTGAAACTGAACCCCGAAGACGCCCGCGTACGAGGAGCAGCGAGGAAATAGACCAGCTATTGAAAAATTGGAAAGATTGCCCACTGCCGG
This sequence comes from Triticum aestivum, assembly GCF_018294505.1. Classification (NCBI taxonomy): domain Eukaryota; kingdom Viridiplantae; phylum Streptophyta; class Magnoliopsida; order Poales; family Poaceae; genus Triticum; species Triticum aestivum. Next base: position 643,514,120 of record NC_057798.1, on the reverse strand, counting down.
GAAAGAAGCAAAAGGCGCCAGAGCCGGGAAAGAAGCGAAAGGCGCCAGAGCCGTTGTTGAAGGTATGGAAAACGAGGTCTGTTTTCTGGGACTTGCCGTACTGGAAGATCCACCGTGTGCCTCACAGCCTTGATGTCATGCATATCACGAAGAACGTGTGCGAGAGTCTGCTTGGTACCCTACTCAACATGCCAGAGAGGACCAAAGATGGGTCGAAAGCAAGGGCAGACTTGAAATCAATGGGCATCAGGGAGGAGCTTCATGCTAATGATCATGATGATGATGAGGTGAAGCAGGATGCGGAAAGTCGTCGCAAAGGCAAAAAGGCCAAGAAGACCAGAAATGACTACCCTCCCGCGTGCTTCACTCTAAGTCAGGAGGAGATCGAGCAGTTTTTCACCTGCCTCGTAGGAGTAAAACTTCCTTATAGTTACACGGGGAAGATAAGAAGATACCTAGACCCAGCAAAGCAGAAGTTCAGCGGGATGAAGTCTCACGAGTGTCACGTGCTGATGACGCAGATACTTCCAGTTGCAATCCGTGGGATCATGGACGTGCACGTCCGTGAAATGCTATTTGGCCTATGCAACTTTTTCGACGTCATCTCTCGGAAGTCGGTTGGCGTGAGGCAACTCAGAAGGCTACAGGAAGAGATCGTGGTGATACTATGCGAGCTTGAGATGTACTTGCCGCCTGCATTCTTCGACATTATGGTGCATCTGCTGGTCCATATCATGGAGGATATCACCCAACTCGGGCCGACGTTTCTGCACAGCATGATTCCGTTCGAAAGGATGAATGGTGTCCTCAAAGGATACGTTCGCAACATGTCACATCCAGAGGGAAGCATAGCCAGGGGCTTTCTGACTGAAGAGTGCATCTCCTACTGCATGAATTATCTAGGCATCGAGGAACCCGTTGGTCTGCCCGTCAACAGGCACCTTGGCAGGCTCGCTGGATGGGGTCACCGTGAGGGTCGCTGCGAAATGCATGTCGACTTCGAGGGTTGACTCGCCGACTTTGAAAGAGCAAACCTAGTCGCGCTACAACACATAGACGTGGTCGATCCTTGGGTGGTAGAGCACAAAACCTTTATTGAGAAGACGTACAATGACCGAGGCCAACAGAGGATGGACGAAGATATAATCAAAGAGCACAACTCCTGTTTCACGCGTTGGTTCAAGCAGAAGCTTCTGTCGTACCCTTTACATGAGGATTCTTCCGCGGAAGAACAACTCATATTCGCCTTGTCACAGGGTGCCGAGCACAACCTGATGACCTATGAGTCGTACGATATCAATGGCTACACATTCTACACCGAGGACAAGGACATGAAGAGCGATGGTTATCAGAACTCCGGGGTAACGATGGAATCCTACACCGGTAACGACAAGGACAAATACTACGGAAGGATCAAGGAGATCTGGGAGCTGAGCTACGCTGGAGAGAAGGTCCCGATGTTCCGTGTCAGATGGGCCAAGAGCGTCCTAAAAGAAGACCGGTATTTCACCACCATGGTTATACCCGAGGCCAAATCCAAGACCGCGGGCGCAAACGTCATCACGAAAAATGAGCCATGGGTACTGGCTTCCCAAGTAGACCAATGCTTCTTCATTACCGACCCGTCAAAGCCCAGTCGTGTTGTCGTGAGGAGAGGCAAAAGGAAGATCATCGGAATGGATGGAGTAGCCAATGAGCAAGACTTCGACAAGTACGGCGACCTGAAGATCGAACATGACGACGATGATTAAGTAGTAGCATACACCACAAGAAGAAGCAGGACCACCCTACCTAAAGGACGTCCGTTCCACAGAAGAACTCCATTTGCAAAAAAGAAGGGCAAGAAGATTGTGAACAGATAGCTAGCTAAGATCGATTGTATTTAAATCGTAGTCTTCACTTCTCGATTGTATTTCATGGGCACTTTTTGAACTCATGAATGTTTTTAAATTTCATGGACACTCGATCTCGATCCCCCTCCATCTCGATCGCTATCCCACCTCGCCAGATCCGGTCCCCCACTCCACCATCGCCGATGACCCACCGCACCCTCCCCCGCTCCACCGACCGCCGCCGCCGACCCCCGGCCCGCACCCTCCCCCACTCCACTGCCGCCGACGACCAACCGCACCCTCCCCCGCTCCACCGGCCGCCGCCGCCGACCCCCGGCCCGCACCCTCCCCCACTCCACCGTCGCCGATGACCCACCGCACCCTCCACTCCACCTTTTTCATATTCATAAATATTTTCAAATAACAAATTTGAACATATATTTTTAAAAATTATTATTGTTTTTATAAAAAATATATTACTTTTATGATTTAAACAAGTTTGAAGATATTTAAACACAAATAAATATCAAACAACATTTTAAATGCATAAAAATAAAAATTGGGGAGCATGGGAATCGAACCCAGGACCTCCTAGTGTGTGTGCTGCGTGCTGAGCAGTCGGGATAGTGGGCGGGTTTTGATCTAGACTGGGTTAGGTGGAATATAACCTGAGGGCTCGAACTGTAATAAAAAAACATACTAATGGCGCACAACTGCGGGGTGCACCATTAGTAATCTCCCGCCCTAGCTCATTCCACCCTCTCCCTCACCAGATCCCTTCGTCCCTCTCCCTCGCCAGATCCACCCGCTACCCCGATCGACCCCCCCGCCCCCACCAATTCAGCTCCCCCGCGCCGCCGCCCCCGCGCCCCCATGCCCCCCACCACTACAGCTCCCCCGCGCCGCCACCCCCACGCCCCCGCGCCCCGAGTCGGAGGAGGAGGACCAGGAGGAGGACGAGGAGGAGGAGACGACGACCGCCTCTACCTCAGCTCAGCTCTGCTGCGGCGTGGTCTTGTGCCGGCCCCGAGCCCTAGGGATCCGGCACGACCGCGGCTTCCTCTGGGTCCAAGGCGGCCGGCCGGCGTCGTGTACGCCCTCGACTGCAGGTGAGCCCTCCCCTCCACTTCCTTCTTCTTCTTCTTCCTCTTGCCCTCAACCTCTGCTTGCTTCCTAATTGCCTCTGATCCTAGCCAGGTAAAATTAGAACTAATACATGTATGCTTGGTCTTTATTTACAAAGAACTAATACATCTTCTTGCTCTGTAGCAAGTGTCCATCTTCCCGTGTAGGCATGACGATGATTTTGTTTAGAATGGGGCTTAATTTAGGAACCAAACATTGGTCAGATGGGCCTCCTAATCATGTTAAATCCAATGTTTCTAAATACAATCTTTACGTTGAATTGGTGTCATGTAGGAGCAAATACCTGCGGTTTTAGACTTTTTTAGGCAACACAATGGGTGATCTTCCAACTGCATTTTTTCAAAGATAAAAACTGTACCATCTACTTATCTACTTATGAGATCAGTAAAACTAGTGCTAGAAATTGCTTGGCTCCTCTTCTTTCTGCTCCTTACCTAGACATAAACTTGGCAAGTTTTAGCAACAAGAATACAAATGATAGTCACGCAGTTGCACATGATCTCTGCTAGTTATAGAAATTCATTGCTTGTCCTATGTTTCTGTCAGGGTATTGTTCAGGAAGCTTGCTTGAGTTTGTGTCCTTTAATGTGTAAATCTGCAGTTCTAGCCAATGTTTGCAGTTCTAGCCACTCCTTGATGCTAGTTCCTCAAGGAGTTCTGCTCAAAATTAGCTCAATAAGTTGCATCTGGCTTTTACAAAGTTGTTTTGGCTTAAGAGGATAAGTTGTTGTATATACTGTCATAAAATTTGCTTCATATGCTTGTATCTGGGTGCTAAAATCACTTTTGTTAGAGCTTTATTATTTCAGCAAAACTGATAGATTTAGTTCATTGATATGCTTCCTCTTACCTTCTTTGGCAAGAGGCCGAGAGGTGGTAACAGATAGATTTAGTTCATTGGTACAGATAAATTTGTTAACATTCTTCAGGAAGCTTGCTTGAGCTGTTTATATACTTGCTTGCTTGCTAGCAAAAACAGTAGCTTTGTTTACGGTGTTAACTAATTCATGCCACCAAATGGTAGAGACAGAGACCAGGTCTCTTCTAGTTTCCCATGAATTAATAAACCATGCATGGTATCAAGTGAGCCATGCACAGCCATGAAAATAGCTTGCTTGCTACTGTTTTAAATAGTTAGTCAAATGAATTGCTTGCTTGCTACTGTTTTTAGCTACTGTTTTTATTCAAAAATTATTGGAGTTTATATCAAATATATTGCTGGCATGTATTTCATATGTTCTGTAGCATTAAGGCTACATAGCATTCCATTTTTGTGCCTTGTATTAATTGCTTTCCCTACATGTTTGCAGGTTTAAGTGAAAAAGAGGAAGAAAGGAGAATCAGGGTAGGGTTTCATGGCTAGAAGATATATTGCTGGGTTTTGTCTCCGACCATCGTGTCGTGATGATATTGGGGTTTTTTGTCTCCGACCATCGTGTCGTGATGATATTGTGGGGTGTAGTGGGGTTGCAGCGGGGCGGGGGTGGGATAATGATTTTGCAGGTACCCCGAGAGGCCCTTGAGTTTGCCGGAATGTCGATTAACTTCCGTTCCGGCAAATTCGGGTACTCCATATGTCCTATTTTCATTCAAGGTCATGCTGAAATTTTCCGTGAATTTTAGCATGACTTTGCTAAAAATAGGACATATGGGGTACTGGAGACTAATGCATGGGCCGGGGTATCTTAGTACTTAGTTAAGTAGGATCAACTGCCCCTTTATTCTTGATGCATTAAACCATAGGTGGCAATAGAGCCAAGTGGTCTTTCCTTTTAAGTGTGGTACCTTTTTGTTTTGCTAATGTGTACTAGGTGCTCCCATCTTCTATGTCATTGTTACCCTAATTTATAGTCCAATACAATTGGCCTTTCAGTATAGCCTGTTATCATGCATGCTTTATGATCTGTCGTAAGGGTAATAATTGGTCTCTTCTGCTGCTTATCAGAGATGGGGGAAGCAACCACCGCCGCTCTGCCACACCGCAGTACGAGTTGGATGCTTCCGAGTTCTTCAGTATCATACTTGGGACTTCAGTATCATCCATGACGCAGGTATATAAAACGAGAGATCTCCCCTTCACCCATCTCATTATGATTCTGTTGTTTGCTACATCACTCATTGTCCTAAACTGTAGAGGCTACCTGACAGTTTTATGAACATGCTGGGTGAAGATCCGCCAAATAATGTGAAGCTGCGACAGGCTGGCAGCGGGTTACGCAGGCAGTGGGATGTGGAGTTGGTGATCAAGGAGGGCCACATGTACTTTTATCGTGGGTGGGAGAAGTTCTACCGTGCCTACGACCTGTGACTGGGGTACTTCCTTCTCTTCAAGTACGACGACGAAGCCACCATGCTCATCGTGAAGGTGTTCAACGCGACTATGTGTCGCATGCGCTACGCTGACGATGATGATGCCAGTATGTTCCGCCTCTTCTTATTCCTCTACATTTGGCTTTGTCTCACATCGATTGTTAATGGTCATTGTTGCATTTGGACAGGCAATGGGAGCAGCAGCAGCGACACTAGCTACAGCCAAAGCAGCAGCGACTATGGCTGTAGCAAAAGCAACAGCGATTCTGGCTTTAGCGAAAGCAACAGCGATTCTGGCAGCAACATAGACAACAAGAAGGATGATTCGGACTGGAGTGCGGGAGAAGAGGAGCAGAGTGGGGATGAGGAGCTGCAGGATGACGATGGGCATCAGGATGAGGATGACCTAGCGCTGGTGGTGGCTGACCAAGGGCAAGAGATGGTGGTGGCTGACCATGGGCAAGAGATGGTGGTGGATGACCATGGGCAAGAGATGGAGGTGGCTGAGGATGACCTAGCGATGGTCGTGCCCGTCCTGCCTGAAGGTGGCCTCGCGATGGTGGTGGTGCCTGACAATGACCATGCACCGGTGGTGGCGCCGGGGATCCCACAGCTGGGCGACATGACCACGCCAATTGTGGTAGAAGACTACATCCCACTGCCTCCACCGCCTCGCCTCTCTTGGCGCATCAGGCCGAGGAAGGAGAAGGAGAAGAACAATGCATGAGAACTGAACTTTGTCAGGTATGTCAGATCTCCAAAATGATATATATATACTTAGTTACCTATGTTATCTCTAATATGCTTAGTTTCCTATAGGTTAGCTTCATTTTACCTAAGTTGGCTCTAATATGCTAACTTAGAGCTTATATGCTTAGTTTCCTATAGGTTAGCTCCAAAATAACTTATGTTAGCACAAAATGATCTAGTTTACATAATAAGCTTATAGTCTTCTTCTTATTCTTCTTCTTTTCCAAAATGACATAGGTTAGCTTCATTTTACCTAAGTTGGCTCTAATATGCTAACTTAGAGCTTATATGCTTAGTTTCCTATAGGTTAGCTCCAAAATTACTTATGTTAGCACAAAATGATCAAGTTTACATAATAAGCTTATAGTCTTCTTCTTATTCTTCTTCTTTTCCAAAATGACATAGGTTAGCTTCATTTTACCTAAGTTGGCTCTAATATGCTAACTTAGAGCTTATATGCTTAGTTTCCTATAGGTTAGCTCCAAAATAACTTATGTTAGCACAAAATGATCTAGTTTACATAATAAGCTTATAGTCTTCTTCTTATTCTTCTTCTTTTCCAAAATGACATAGGTTAGCTTCATTTTACCTAAGTTGGCTCTAATATGCTAACTTAGAGCTTATATGCTTAGTTTCCTATAGGTTAGCTCCAAAATTACTTATGTTAGCACAAAATGATCAAGTTTACATAATAAGCTTATAGTCTTCTTCTTATTCTTCTTCTTTTCCAAAATGACATAGGTTAGCTTCATTTTACCTAAGTTGGCTCTAATATGCTAACTTAGAGCTTATATGCTTAGTTTCCTATAGGTTAGCTCCAAAATTACTTATGTTAGCACAAAATGATCAAGTTTACATAATAAGCTTATAGTCTTCTTCTCACTCTTCTTATTCTTCTTCTTATTCTTCTTCTAGTATTCTTCTAGTCTTCTTCTTCTTCTTCTTCTTCTCTTCTTCTTCTTCTTCTTCTAACTTTTTGTTTATCATTTTGCAGATTTGATTTAATTCACGGAAGCTTGCATGGATGGAGTGCTTCTTTTCCATTTGTGTTTTTATTTTGTATCAATGTGAAACTTTTGTGAATTGATGGATAACGGTGTTGGATGAACAATGTGAAACTTTTGTAATATGTAACGATGGAACTATGTGTTGGCTATGTATGTATATATGATGAAACTTGTGTGTTGGATATGATTGTTATATGGATGCTTGTTGTATATATATGTGTTGAATATCTCATATGTGAAATAGTGACATGAGATTAAGAAAAAACAAAAAAAATTAAAAAAAAATGTTACTAATGGCGCACTATCATGTGGTGCGCTATTAGTATAGCAGATAATAGTGGCGCATTGTGGGCAATACTAATGGCGCACTACGTGGTGCGCCATTAGAACACCAGATTCTAATGGCGCACATGTGGTGCGCCATTAGAAAAAAATTCTAATGGCGTGATGCTAGTGGCGCACCAGTAGTGCGCCATTAGAAGGCAAAACTGGTGCGCTACTAGCATGCCTTTTCCTAGTAGTGGCAAAGTCATAGCAACATAAATCTCAGAACATAGTTGATACTAGGGATCAAACCCTAACAAAACTAACTTGATTACATGGTAAATCTCATCAAACCCATCACCATCCAGCAAGCCTACGATGGAATTACTCACGCACAGTGGTGAGCATCATGAAATTGGTAATGGAGGATGGTTGATGATGACGACGGCGACAAATCCCCCTCTCCGGAGCCCCGAATGGACTCCAGATCAGCCCTCCCGAGAGAGATTAGGGCTTGGCGGCGGCTCCGTGTCGTAAAACGCGATGAAACTTTCTCTCTGATTTTTTTCTCCCCGAGACGGAAGATATAGAGTTGGAGTTGAGGTCGGTGGAGGTCCAGGGGGCCCACGAGATAGGGGGGCGCGCCCTACAGGGGGGCACCCCCTGTCTCGTGGATAGGCCCTGGGCCCCCTGGTGTATTTCTTTCATCCATAAATTCTTATTAATTCCAAAAAGTGCCTCCGTGGATTTTCAGGACATTCCGAGAACTTTTCTTTTCTACACATAAAACAATATCATGGCAGTTCTGCAGAAAATAGCGTCAGTCCGGGTTAGTTTCATTCAAATCATGCAAGTTAGAGTCCAAAACAAGGGCAAAAGTGTTTGGAAAAGTAGATACGTTGGAGATGTATCAACTCCCCCAGCTTAAACCTTTGCTTGTCCTCAAGCAATTCAGTTGATAAACTAAAAGTGATAAAGAAAAACTTTTACAAACTCTGTTTGCTCTTGTTGTTGTAAACATGAAAAGCCAGCATTCAAGTTTCAGCAAATATTATGAACTAACCATACTCACAATAACACTTGGGTCTCACAATTACTCATATCAATAGCATAATCAGCTAACGAGCCATAATAATAAAATTCGGATGAAAACACTTTCTCAAAACAATCATAACATGATTTAACAAAATGGTATCTTGCTAGCCCTTTCAGAGACCGCAAAACATAAATGCAGAGCACCTTTAAAGATCAAGGACTGACTAAACATTGTAATTCATGGTAAAAGAGATCCAGTCAAGTCATACCCAATATAAACCAATAGTAATACATGCAAATGACAGTGTGCTCTCCAGTGGGTGCTTTTTAATAAGAAGGGTGATGACTTAACATAAAAGTAAATAGATAGGCCCTTCGCAGAGGGAAGCAGGGATTTGTAGAGGTGCCAGAGCTCAATTTTAAAATAGAGATTGAATAACATTTTGAGCGGCATACTTTCACTGTCAACGCAACAACTTTGAGATGGCTGTATCTTCCATACTACATGCATTATAGGTAGTTCCCAAACAGAATGGTAAAGGTTTATACTCCCCCAACCACCAACAAGCATCAATCCATGGCTTGCTCGAAACAACGAGTGCCTCCAACAAACAACAACCCTGGGGGAGTTTTGTTTAATTATTTTGATTTGCTTTGATCTTTTTGGATCATGGGACTGGGCATCCCGGTTACCGGCCCTTTCTCGTGAATGAGGAGCGGAGTCCACTCCTCTGAGAATAACCCACCTAGCATGGAAGATATAGGCAGCCCTAGTTGTAACATGAGCTGCTCGAGCATACAAAACATAATTTCATTTGAAGGTTTAGAGTTTGGCACATACAAATTTACTTGGAACGGCAGGTAAATACCGCATATAGGAAGGTATAGTGCACTCATATGGAACAACTTTGGGGTTTAAGGAGTTTGGATGCACAAGCAGTATTCCCGCTTAGTACAGGTGAAGGCTAGCAAAAGACTGGGAAGCGACCAATTGAGAGAGCGACAATAGTCATAAACATGCATTAAAACTAATTCACACTGAGTACAAACATGAGTAGGATATAATCCACCATGAACATAAATATCATGAAGACTATGTTGATTTGTTTCAACTACATGCGTGAACATGTGCCAAGTCGAGTCACTCAATTCATTCAAAGGAGGATACCATCCCATCATACCACATCATAATCATTCTAATAGCATGTTGGCATGCAAGGTAAACCATTATAACTCAAAGCTAATCAAGCATGGCACAAGCAACTATAATCTCTAAATGTCATTGTAAATATGTTTACTTCATAATAAGCTGACTCAGAAACGATGAACTCATCATATTTACAAAAACAAGAGAGGTCGAGTTCATACCAGCTTTTCTCATCCCAATAAGTCCATCATATGTCGTCATTATTGCCTTTCACTTGCACGACCGAACGATGTGTATAATAATAAGAGTGTACGTGCATTGGACTAAGCTGGAATCTGCAAGCATTCAACTCAAAAGAGAAGACAAGTAATATGGGCTCTAAGTTAAATAAACAATCATGCATATGAGAGCCACTAAGCATTTTCAGTATGGTCTTCTCGACCCCCAAAAGAAAGAAAAGAAAATAAAACTATTTACACGGGAAAGCTCCCAACAAATAAGAAGAAGAACTAGAAATCTTTTTGGGTTTTCATTTTAATTTCTACTACAAGCATGGAAATTAAACTAACTATTTTTTTTTGGTTTTTTCTCAAGGTTTATCAAACACACAAGAAGAAAACTAGAAAAAGAAATTTAAACTAGCATGGATAATACAATGAAAGAGTATGAGTACCGACGACTTGTGTGTGAACATGAATGTAAAGTTGGTGAGAAATACGTACTCCCCCAAGCTTAGGCTTTTGGCCTAAGTTGGTCTAATACCAACGATCGCCTGGCTGATATCCATAAGTGAAACCGGGATTGTACTGAGATGCAGCGGCAACCGCCTCCTGAGCTGTAGCGTGTTGGCGAGCTGCCTCCACTCCCCTCTCGTATTCAGCTGCTTCCTCCCTGGTGAAAACATATCTTCCTTTTGCCTGATAATCAAAAAGGTAGGGAGCAGGAAGAGTAACAGGGACGACGTTGCATCTGTCATAGATTAGTCGATAATGGAGGAATTGTTCATTCCTCTCAAGAAAATGATGATTAAACATAGCTTCTTTATCCAAATAAACAGGGGGTAAAATCATATCCCCCTCTCGTGGGGATATATTAAGATAATTAGCCACACGGTTTGCATAAATTCCTCCAAAGAAATTTTCCTTTCTACTATTATTCTGCAACCTTCGTGCAACTATTGCCCCCAAGTTATAACCTTTATAACCTAATACAACACTCTTGAGGATACTCAGATCAGGGACACCCATGTGACATGCTTCATCCTTACCGTTAATACATCTACCAATAAAGAGAGCAAAATAATGTATAGCAGGAAAATGAATGCTCCCTATGGTAGCTTGTGCTATGTCCCTAGATTCTCCCACAGTAATACTAGCAAGAAAATCTCTAAATTCAGATTTGTGAGGATCATTAATATTACCCCACTGTGGGAGTTTGCAAGCATTTGTAAAATCCTCTAAGTACATGGTGTAAGATGTATCATAAATATCAAATAGGACACTAGGAGAATTATGCGTACAGTTATATTTAAACCTCCGCACAAAGGAATCAGTCAATTGATAATACTGAGGACACTTATCTTGTAAGAAGTCCTCCAGCTCAGCATTACGCACATACGCGTCAAATTCCTCCTTAAAGCCTCCTCTAACCATAAAATCATCGGATGACCACTCACAAGCTCGTACATCCGCGTTCCTTGGCAATTCAACATCTTGCTCACGTATAGCAATCCTGGGCCCTTTCTTCACCGAGGAACCACCTTGGTACATTCTTCTAAGCATATTTCTTTTCTGAAAATTTCTGAATTTTTTATTAACTTCAAAATAGAAGTGCATAAAACTAAACAAGATTGATAGCAACTACTCCTACAAGTGCCTAGAGCCTATATCATGCATTGGAATTGCTTGGGACCTCAAAAATTTAACATGCAAGATCAAGAACATGGTCACCTATGCAGCAAAAATTTGCAATGAATAAAGCACTAGAACAAAAACTAATTGGACCAATGGAGGAGTCACATACCAAGCAACAATCTCCAATAGCAGTTTTGTGAATGGAGCTTTGAGCTAAGAGATCAAAAATCGCAGCAAAACGAGCTAGAACTCGGGCTTGAGCTGGATGGGGATTTTTTTAGGTAGAAGATGAAGTGTGTGGGTGCTGGCATAAGTGGAGGGGGGCCACCAGGGGCCCACGAGACAGGGGGCGCGCCCTATAGGGGGGGGGCGCCCTCCTCTCTCGTGGCCTGGTGCTTGCCCCTCCTGCAGTAATTTCAGTGCCTAAAATCCTCAAGTATTCCAGAAAAAATCATACTAAATTTGCAGGGCATTTGGAGCACTTTTATTTTCGGACTATTTTTAATGCACGGATAATTCAGAAAACAGACGGATAATACTATTTTTGCTTTATTCAATCTAAATTAGCAGAAAGTAAAAAGAGGGTACAGAAGGTTGTGCCTTCTAGTTTCATCCATCTCATGATCATCAAAATGAACCCACTAACAAGGTTGATCAAGTCTTGTTAACAAACTCATTCCGAATAGCACGGAATCGGAGAAATTTTGAATAACACTAAGTTACCTCAACGGGGATATGAAAATCCCCAACAATAAGAATATCATACTTTTTCTTGACAGTAGTGAGAGGAAATTCAAAACCTCCAAAAATAATAGTTCGAACTTTCTCAATAGTATTTATGCTATGAACTTGGATTTGCTTCCTCGGAAAGTGTACTGTATGCTCATTACCATTAACATGAAAGGTGAGATTGCCTTTGTTGCAATCAATAATAGCTCCTGTAGTATTTAAAAAGGGTCTACTAAGAATAATAGACATACTATCGTCCTCGGGAATATCAAGAATAATGAAGTCCGTTAAGATAGTAACATTTGCAACAACAACAGGCATGTTCTCACAAATGCCGACAGGTATAGCAGTTGATTTGTCAGCCATTTGCAAAGATATTTCAGTAGGTGTCAACTTAGTTAATTCAAGCGTACAGTACAAGGAAAGAGGCATAACACTAACACCAGCTCCTAGATCACATAAATAGTTTTAACATAATTTCTTTTAATAGAGCAAGGTATAGTGGGTACTCCGGGATCACCAAGTTTCTTAGGTATTCCACCCTTAAAGGTATAGTTGGCGAGCATGGTGGAAATCTCAGTTTCAGGTATTTTCCTCTTATTAGTGATGATATCTTTCATATATTTAGCATAAGGGTTTGTTTTAAGCATATCAGTTAAGCGCATACGTAAGAAGATAGGTCTAATCATTTCAGCAAAGCGCTCAAAATCCTCATCATCCTTTGACTTGGATGGTTTAGGAGGAAAGGGCATGGGTTTCTGAACCCATGGTTCTCTTTCTTTACCGTGCTTCCTAGCAACAAAATCTCTCTTATCATAACGTTGATTCTTTGATTGTGGGTTATCAAGATCAATAGGAGGTTCAATTTCTATATCATTGCTATTACTAGGTTGAGCATCTACATGAACATCATTATTAGCATTATCATCAGGTTCATGTTCATCTTCGGATTGTGTTTCAGCATGAGAGATGGAAGTATTATTAGGATTCTCAGGTGTTTCTACATTAGGTTCACTAGAAGTTTGCAAAGTCCTATCATTCTTCTTTTTCTTCTTCTTAGAAGAACTAGGAACATCTAGATTATTATTCTGATAATCTTGTTCAATTTTTTTAGGGTGGCCTTCAGGATACAAAGGTTCCTGAGTCATTCTACCAGTTCTAGTAGCCACTCGAACAGCAAAGTCATTGTTATTATTTAATTCAGCAAGCAATTCATTCTGAGCCTTAATTACTTGTTCAGCTTGAGTAGAAATCATGGAAGCATGTTTACTAGTGAGTTTAAGTTCACTTTTAACTCTAGCTACATAATCATTCAAGCATACTATCGTATAAGCATTATTCTTCAATTGTCTACTAACATAATCATTGAAATTTGCTTGTCTATTCATGAAATCATCAAATTCATCTAAGCAAGGGCTATGCAATTTAGTAGAAGGGATTTCATCTTTACCATATCTATAGAGAGAATTTACCTTTACTACCTGTGTCGGGTTATCATGAAAATGGGGTTCTTCAACAGGCGGTATATTCAGACCATGTATTTCTTCAATAGGTGGTAAATTCTTAACATCTTCAGCTTTAATTCCTTTTTCTTTCATTGACTTCTTTGCCTCTTGCATATCTTCGGGACTGAGAAATAAAACACCTCTCTTCTTCGGAGTGGGTTTAGGAATAGGCTCAGGAGTTGGCTCAATTGGTTCAGGAATTACTTCGGGAACTGGCTCGGGAAGAGTCCAATTATTTTCATTAGTCAACATATTATTCAATAATATTTCAGCTTTGTCGACTATTCTTTCCCTGAAAACACGACCAGCACAACTATCCAAGTAGTCCTTGGAAGCATCAGTTAGTCCATTATAAAAGATATCAAGTATTTCATTTTTCTTAAGAGGATGATCGAGCAAAGCATTAAGTAACCAGAGAAGCCTCCCCCAAGCTTGTGGGAGACTGTCTTCTTTGATTTGCACAAAATTATATATTTCTCGCAAAGCAGCTTGTTTCTTATGAGTAGGGAAATATTTAGCAGAGAAGTAATAAATCATATCTTGGGGACTACGCACATAACCAGGAGCAAGAGAATTATACCAAGTCTTAGCATCGCCCTTTAATGAGAAAGGAAATATCTTAAGGATATATAAATAGCGAGACTTCTCATCATGAGTAAATAGGGTGGCTATATCATTCAACTTGGTAAGATGTGCCACAACAGTTTCAGATTCAAGGCCATAAAAAGGATCAGATTCTACCAAAGTAATAATTTCAGGATCAACAGAGAATTCATAAACCTTATCAGTAACACAGATAGGTGAAGTAGCAAAAGCAGGGTCAGGTTTCATTCTAGCATTAAGAGACTGCTGCTTCCATTTAGCTAATAATTTCTTAAGATCATTTCTATCATTGCAAGCAAAGATAGCTTCAGCAGCTTCTTTATTCATAACATAACCCTTAGGAACAACAGGAAATACATAATCATTGGGAGAACCTTCATCATCACTATCATCAATAGTAGCATCTTCAATATTTTCATTCCCCCTAACTCTAGCAAGTTGTTCATCAAGAAATTCACCTAATGGCAAAGTAGTATCACGCACAGAAGTAGTTTCATCATGCATAGTAGAAGTGGCATCATCAATAACATGCGACATATCAGAATTCATAGCAGTAGCAGGTTTAGGTGTCGCAAGCCTACTAATAACGGAAGGAGAATCTAGTGCAGAGATAGATGGCAGTTCCTTACCTCCCCTCATAGTTGAGGGCAAAATTTTGGTTTTAGCGTCTTTCGAGTTCTTCATAGTGATCAACAGATATAAATCCCAAGTGACTCAGAGAATAGAGCTATGCTCCCCGGCAACGGTGCCAGAAATTAGTCTTGATAACCCACAAGTGTAGGGGATCGCAACAGCTTTCGAGGGTAAAGTATTCAACCCAAATTTATTGATTCGACACAAGGGGAGCCAAAGAATATTCTTGAGTATTAGTAGTTGAGTTGTGAATTCAACCACACCTGGATAACTTAGTATCTACAGCAAGGTATTTAGTAGCAAAGTAGTATGATAATAATGGTAACAGTAGCAACGGTAAGGATAAATGTTTTTGGGTTTTTTTGTAGTAGTTGTAACAGTAGCAACGGAAAAGTAAATAAGCGGAGAACAATATATGAAAAGCTCGTAGGCAATGGATCAGTGATGGATAATTATGCCGGATGCGATTCCTCATGTAATAGCTATAACATAGGGTGACACAGAACTAGCTCTAGTTCATCAATGTAATGTAGGCATGTATTCTGAAAATAGTCATACGTGCTTATGGAAAAGAACTTGCATGACATCTTTTGTCCTACCCTCCCGTGGTAGCGGGGTCCTAGAGGAAACTAAGGGATATTAAGGCCTCCTTTTAATAGAGAACCGGACCAAAGCATTAACACATAGTGAATACATGAACTCCTCAAACTACGGTCATCAGCGAGAAGTAGCCCGATTATTGTCACTTCGGGGTTGTCGGGTCATAACACATAATAGGTGACTATAGACTTGCAAGATAGGATCAAGAACACACATATATTCATGAAAACATAATAGGTTCAGATCTGAAATCATGGCACTCGGGCCCTAGTGACAAGCATTAAGCATAGCAAAGTCATAGCAACATCAATCTCAGAACATAGTGGATACTAGGGATCAAACCCTAACAAAACTAACTTGATTACATGGTAAATCTCATCCAACCCATCACCGTCTAGCAAGCCTACGATGGAATTACTCACACACGGCGGTGAGCATCATGAAATTGGTGATGGAGGATGGTTGATGATGATGATGGCGAAGAATCCCCCTCTCCGGAGCCCCGAACGGACTCCAGATCAGCCCTCCCGAGAGAGATTAGGGCTTGGCGGCGGCTCCGTGTCGTAAAACGCGATGAAACTTTCTCTCTGATTTTTTTCTCCCCGAGACGGAAGATATAGAGTTGGAGTTGAGGTTGGTGGAGGTCCAGGGGGGCACGAGATAGGGGGGCGCGCCCTACAGCCCCCCCTTTCTCATGGACAGGCCCTGGGCCCCCTAGTGTATTTCTTTCGCCCAGAAATTCTTATTAATTCCAAAAAGTGCCTCCGTGGATTTTCAGGACATTCCGAGAACTTCTCTTTTCTACACATAAAACAACATCATGGCAGTTCTGTTGAAAACAGTGTCAGTCCGAGTTAGTTTCATTCAAATCATGCAAGTTAGAGTCCAAAACAAGGGCAAAAGTGTTTGGAAAAGTAGATACGTTGGAGACGTATCAATGCACTGCACGCAGGCAGGGGAGGCCGGATGTCCGGGCGTCGGGCCGGATGTCCGGGCCTTCACGAGGTGCCGGATGTCCGGGCTAGTGGGCCGGATGTCCGGGCTGGAGTGGCCGGTCTCGGAGCTCCCTGGATAGGCGGGGTCTGGATGTCCGGGCTGGAGCCAGATGTCCGGCGGCTCGGGAAGAGCCGGATGTCGGGGCCTCTGGCCGGATGTCTGGGCTGACGGGGTTCAGCTTTGGGTGCGTTCTGTGATGGGCGCCGGATTTCTGGGGGTCGGGTCGGATGTCCGGGCTGGTCCAGATGTTTGGGCTGGGGCCGGATGTCCGGGGCCTGTAGCAGTTGGCTCCTCTTCCTTCTCCTTCCTTTTCTTTCATGCACGCTTGGCCTTGGTCCTTGGGTTCTCCATGGTCTCCTCGGGTGTACCTGAGTATGCACAAGGTCCGCGCTTGAAGTAGTCACCATGTCTCACACGAATGGAAAGGGGAAGCATTTAGGAACGGGTTCACCTTGTGTCCAATGGCGCATAGTCGAGGTCTCATCTTATGTATCCTTGGGGCTTGGAGAGTAGTCGGAGTGTACATGGGGATGAACATGCGATGCTCCGCATCATCTCCCCCCTTGGGAAAGATCCGACCTTGGATCGTGATCCTCATCACCATGGAAGCGGTTGTCGTGGATGGACATGTAGTTGGACGAAGTTGAAGACCTAGCGCAATCCAAGTAGTCTAAGGTGTCTCTGGAGTGATAGACATGCAAAATGAGCAAACACAAGCGACACTCGGAAATACAATGGTTAGCACACACAAAGTGTCCATCATGTAGGAATGAATCCGTGCGGCAAGATAGTGCATGGCAAGGCACACGATGCTTATCCAAAAGATGTAGAATGAGATGTAAAGCATTCATGTGAGCAAATTCATTTGTCGTATGCACAAAGGTGTGGTGAATGTGATTAATGCGACCATTGTGCAAAATGATGTCATAATGTGATGGTTTATCAAGAGCATGGACATGGTAATTGGTGATCAATGTGATTATGATGTCATGCAATTGATGATGGGCAATATGATCATGATGTATGAATATGCCATCAAGGAAGATCACAACAAATTTTCTAAGAAAGTGAACAAGCTCATATATCATGGATGACATGGGAATACAAGATGCAACAAGGCAATCATAATGTGAGTCAATCCATGCAAAGGGTGCAAACTTGTGGTAAGTATGATATGTCCGTCCAGCATGACATGTATGAGCACAATCAACAAATGTGGAGGTGTTGGTGTACCAATGCTCGATGTCATGGCATGTGTGGAAATCCGAAGGTGCATCCAATAAGTGCGAACGCTCCTCAATGTGAAGGTCCATAGAGCCAATCTCCAATGTCGCTCCTCCATCCAATAGATGTAACATGTAGACAACAAGAAGGAAACAACAATGAAGGAGTGACCCATCCAATATGTGTATTAGAGGATGGCTCAAAGAGAAGGAGTTCACCTTTATGAGAATGTCTAAAATGTTGGTGTCGCACATCGTGTATGCCTTCACATGACCAAGTTGTCTCATCATGGTACCACCTTGTGAATCCTTCAAAACGAAAGAACATGGCAAACAATCAGAAAAGCAAATGAGGTTAGTGCAAATGCAACACCTATCATTCGTGAGGTAAGATACCCAACAAGTGTATGCATCATACTCATCATAGGAAAGGACAAGGGAGTATTGCATAGTATGGAGGCATATGATGCGAGAACAACCAAATACAATAGGCTCACTCAAACAAGCATGCATCACACATAATATGTCAAAGTGTCCAAGATCAATAAGCATAGCATGGTTGCACTCAATACAAGTGGATATGAAAGAGGCAACTAATGGACACAAGAGATAATGATCAAAATATATCATGTGAGAGGCATGAACATATATGTCATCAACCCAAGAAAGCGAGTAAGAGTGGAACATGGGTGATGCAACCAAGCAAGCAATCATAGCAATCAAGTCAAGCAAGCTAGTAGTGCGAAGATGCAACATACTAGAGAGAATCATGGCAAGCATGTCATGTGTGCAAATAGCGGGCATGTGTAATGCACATGACATATCACAAGCATGAAAGCAAGATATGAGAAAAATATAATCAATGTATTGGAGAGAGGCCATATGTAAATAGCAATGGGCATCATGACTCTCCCAACACAACAATCAACAATAGCATGAAGCACATGGTAATCATGGCAATAGCAACAAGGATCTCCACCAAGCATGCAAATACACATAGGAGTAGCATAATGGTGAATCATGGGTAGATGCAAGCAAGGGTCACAAATTGCATGGCAAAATCATGTAAAGAGGCATAACATGCAAAGTGAACATGATAGTATGGGCATAAGGTGACAAGTGGTAAATAGCCCATAGCCGTGTGAGAGCCAAGTAGAAGAGATGCATGTAGTCCTTGTGCGAAGGGAATGGTGGTAAGGATAGTTCACGGGATCCCAAGTCATCGTTGCTCTCAAGAGTTCATTTCGTCAACTCTTGGGATTGAGAGGTTGATGAGTATACATGAGACCTACACAAAACAAAGGCAAAGGAAAAATTGTGTGTGCGTGGTATATGTACACATCATCCATCATGATGCGCACGTGCTTGTGTTGGTTAGCACTAAATAGCCAATACTCAAATAAATGAGATGCGTGATATAGAAATAGGTCATCCATCATGATATGTTTGTTATTATGTATAGCATAATGGAGACTCAAATTGTGTAATGCATCACGAGCAATATCTAGAGCATTGTTATTCATGGAATGCATATGGTGTACAGTATCATGGGAATCATGCAAAGTATGAAATGCATCAAGATCTCCTAATATGTATGAGGAAACTATGGGGGTCTCCTCATGAGCATTAATGGAAACATCACATGGAGAATATTGACAACATCCAAAACAATGCATATTCGAAACAATGTGATCATGGCATGGCATAGTAGATGAATTGCGCAAATCATGTAAAGGAAGCATGGCAATATCATCACATGAAAAACAAAAGCCAATGACGATCATCTCGTCATCTATGCCATAAGTGCAAATGGGATTTATTTTAATGGGGCATGCATAGTTACTATGTTGAGATTGTAAAGATGCAATATGGGAGATCTCACTCATAGCATATGAGAAGTTGAATGGATTGTCAAATATGAAGTGACCAATAGGATTTTCACATGATATCCTATGAAGCATAGCATCACAACTAGGCAGCTCAACATGCTCATCGTCATATTCATCATAAATAGGTAAGTCAAGGCATGAAGAAGTCTCACTAGCATGAAGCATGGGAATAGGCGGGTCAACATCATGCAAGCAATCATTGGTAAGATAGTCCGCTAGTGGGACAAGAGAGGCACCATCACCTATGTTACCTTTGGGGCATAGCTCATGTGTTGTAGGTGAGGTGTTGAAGACCAAGTCATGGTCATATTCATCTTGATGGAACCATGTGGGGGGGTGCATCAATGTCCACCATGGCCATCGTCGTCTCCAATGGAGGTATAGACTCATCGAGAATAGGCATGTCGTCATGTAGGAGACCTAGCACCAAAGAAAACACACTCGGAGTAGAGGTTAAGTCGTTAGAAATCATAGTGGCCTCACGTGCCCTCTCAACTACCTCACTCTTTAAGTGTTGTGGCTCACTCACTCCCTCAAAGATGCTCTCACTCATATGGTTGGTGGAGTCACTCAAGTGGCGCTCAACCTCACATGGGATGTGTGGCCTGCTCTCATGTGTGGGGCTAGTGGTGGTCACACTCATCCTCTCATAGGGAATGCTCTCAATGTCACATATAGTGGAGTAACTCATCTCACTCATGGGGTGGTGGCTCTCCTCACATGACAAATGGGGCATCTTAACATATGTGGGTGTCGGAGAGATGTTGGTGCAAATGTCTCCATGTGCGGTCGCGTAGCTTGACTCGCAGTATGAGTCCAATATGGGCGCCGTCTTCATGTTTTTGAAGTGGTTCGCGCTCGTCGCCGTAGTCGAAGGGGATGACCCTTGCTCGACCGTCTTGTCACCGTCTTGTTGTTGGAGGTCCATATGATGTGGCACCTCGTAGCTCGTCTTCATGACTGAAGGGAGTTTCCCATGCCCGGCCATCTTCCTTGAGGGGCTTCCGAAGATGGAAGTGTCGCCCTTGCTCGTAGGTAGTCGCCTTGGACTTGATGAAGTCGTTGTAGGCGTACTCGTGGGAAGTAGGTGAAGATGCCATACGTCCAAAGGCGAAGATGCCTTGATAGCACTTGGAGAAGATGCCAAAGTGGTTGTTGTAGTTGTAGCACCGTCTTGGTGATGGCCGTCTCGCGGTCTTCTTTTGTGCTCATGAAGATTTGACTTGGCATGAAGTAGGGCTTGTTGGGACTTGTACGTTTGCGCTTGTGGAGCATCTTCATGATGATGATGTCGTTGTCGTGCTTGAGATCGTAGGAGTTCGTCGTCGTCGTTCACATGATGCTTGGAGGTGACTTGCCCTTCATGACGATGTTGATCACGAATGTGATAGTGATTTCCATGTAGATGTGGACGTGGAAGAATTGTGCTTGCATCATTTTCGCGCTCCGAAGACTTGTGGCTTGAATGTCGCCGCCTTGAAGATGATGAAGGGGAAGAAGACTTGATCAAGGCTCTAATATCCTCCATCCTTGCATCTTGCTCCTCTTTATGTGCGGAAAGCTTCTTGTCGATGTAGTCCCTTGTAGTTGTTCACGCCGTCGTTGTTGTCGTAGACCGGAGAGGAAATGCCTTGCCTATCCATCACAAGACTCGAGCAAATATGAGTGGGAGAAAGAGAAGAACTATACCAAATGTAGTTGTAGATGGATCAATGGTCACTCAAATGTGTAACAAGGAAATAGCACAATTGGTACCAATTCTTGTCGGTTCTCACACCTACACAAGTAAAGCTTATGGTGGAGCTCGGTGAGGATGGTGGCACAAAAATTTAATGCAAAATGCTAGCAAGAGTCAATAATGTTGAAAGAGATTCACAAATTCTCAAGCGAAACAAGTAGACCAATAGCAATATGTGGCACACAAAAACACACACACAGATAGATAAATGGGGTCGTGCAACCAAGGAACGAGGACAAAATGTGGAATCCACGGAAAATGCTCGTGTTGCACAACTCAAGAGATACGCTAGCACGATTGCTCAATAGGCGGATACGACACTTGTGCACAACCTATAAGATGCAAAATGGGTAAATTTCGATCCCAAGTATGCTATGTATGTATGGTTCCGGGTGTTCCTCTCAAGATGATCCAAGATGATCGGATATGACAATCTTATATGCAATGTGGTATGATGCTATGCACTTGCTTACAATATTCTTTGCTCTCTCTCTTTTGCTTAAAAGCTTTATTTCTCTTTTTTTGTATGGCCACTTTTGCACAATGCACAAACCAAGATAGCAATTGTGTATATGCGGGAACAAACTTGTGACACAAGATATGATACCAATATATGCACCACGATGATATGGTATGTATGCTATGGGAAGTATAGATCACTAACGTGCACAAGTAACGTTGTCGACAATACTCAAATGGCTAGTCTCGATAGGCAAGTAACGCAAAATGGGCTAGGGGTTAACAATGCTATGGCAAGGGGAATATACAATGGAGGGGTACCACGATACCAAGATGATATGGAGGTTACCGTCGAGGGTTTCTCGTTTGTACGCCATAGACGGATGATGGTGAAGTGGTCAAAGTCGATGACGACCTCGAGGCGATGATGAGTGGCCGTGTTCTTGATGTAGAAACCAAGATGATAGAGACTCGTCCCTAAGTAGCCTAAACACCTTAGGAAATGGGAAAACCGCGAATTCAAAATCTCAAACGTCAAATGTCAAAATGGTGGTAGCGGAGAGCGGTGGTGGTTTGCACTTGGCAATGCGGAAGTGGAATGATGGGCTATACACGTGTCGGAGTTGAAGTTGCCGTCCCTAAGTAGCTGAAACACCTTAGGAGACACAAGCCACAACTCCAACAAGCTCAAACAAAATTGGGTTAGGTTGGCTGTCGGAATTGTATGGTGGGCAAGGTTATGTGGAAGTGGTGGTGGTGGTTGATGAAGAAGCCACCGTCCCTAAGTAGCCGAAACACCTTAGGAGACTTAAATCACTCCTCAAGCAACCACTAATGCTATATGGATTAAAATGGGTTAGGTTGCGGAAGTCGGTGGTGGTAATGCAGATGATTTGGTGGAGGGCCTAGGCAAACTTGCCAAATTTTCAAAAAATTGATGCAGTCAAATGGTGTTGGTGGTATTTTTTTGGGATGGGGGATGTCAATAGCTTCAAAATGAGCTAAAGAACGTCAAAATCAAACTCTAGATGTGAAAGTAGTCAAAACGGTGAAACACGGGAGGCTGAAATGACAGCGGGCGGACATCCGGGGGTTTGGCCGGATGTCCGGGACCCGATGTCCAGAACCTTGCGCGAAAATGCGCTCCAGGAGCCGGATGTCCGGCCTAATAGCCGGATGTCCGGGGTGGCCGGATGTCTGGGCTCCAAATCCGAGGATGAACTCGAGGAACTCGATTTTGGGGCAGAAATTGATGATTTCAGAGGCAAAATTGCAGAGATTTCATGGATGGAGAGTGGGGAAACTTGGGGGAAAGCTAGATTCACTTTAAACCAAGCAAATCCATGATCAAAATCGACAAAATATCATCAAACGAACAAATCACAAAAAAAATTGGGGCTATTTTTGGTGGGGAATTTTTGATTTAGGACAAAAACAACAAAATCAAGCTAGAAAACACGGGGTAGGGGCTCCAAAAACGTGATCAACGTGGCTCATGATACCAAGATGATGTAGGGTGGAACCCTAGGGGCTGATCTTTCACGTTTGGAGAGGATCCCCATGAGGAACACGAAGAACGTGTGGAGGGGAACGAGGGGAATCACGGGGAAACGCAAAAGAAAACACTCAACCAACACGAATATGATCACACATGTGCTAGGTCCAAGAGACACAAAGAGATACACAGTCCAAATCCAACAAAGGACGATAAGTGTGGCGGTAGTTCATCTCTGAGAGGAGGTCTTGAATCCACGAGGGCTCTTCCCGTAAAGGGGTCTTGAATCCAGGTGGATCTTCTCCGAAGAGGCCGCGGTCTCTCACGAGGAGGAGATCCGTACACTACCAAAAAAAGACACATCCGTGACATTTTGGGCCGAACGAATTTTGTTTTATCATACATATGACACTTCTATGATGATAATTGTGACAAAACCCGGTATCATCATAGATGTGGTGGGCTCCTACTTCTATGACAAAAAATCATGACAGAAAATGGGCTTTTCGTCCTGGGCGGGCTGGAGATGCAGCTGCATGACATTCTTTGGGCCGTCCATGACGGAAAAAACCGTTGTAGAAGCGAGGGCGAGGAAAATTTCGGGGAGTTCTCGGTTACGGTGGGTGGTCGGGGGCCGAGCAATGAGCGTTTCTGTCGTACACGTACACGCGTGTGTGCGAGGCATTGGCTCTAACTGAACCCGAGCGAGGCGTTGGGCTCTAACTGAACCCGAGCTATTGCACTGTAGGCTACGTGTTACTGAACCCGAGCGATCGATCGATGGCTGTTAACTGAACCCGATCGAGCGATTCCTTCGCTACTGCTGCTAACTGAAGTCGATCGATGATGCCTCTCTGGATGAACAGTTAGTGTTGCGGGGGTGTTTGAATGAACAATGAGCGGTGGGAGTGGATGAACAGGACCCGTGGCATTGCCTCTGGATGAACAGGACCCTGATCGATCGAGTCGGTTGGGGCTGGATGAACAGGACCCCGTGGAGGGCTGGATGAACAGGACGACCCCGTGGAGGGCTGGATGAACAGTAGACGGTGGAGGGGTGGATGAACAGTAGCCTGTGGAGGGGTGGTTAAACAGGAGCCCGTGGAGAGGGGTGGTTGAATAGTAGCCGGTGGAGTAGCGCGCGGTGGGGGCTGGATGAACAGGAGCCCGTGGATGAACAGTCGCAGGTGGAGGCTGGAGGAGGTCGACGATGGATGAACAGTAGCCCATGGAGGCTAGAGGAGGTCGACGGTGGAGATGAACAGTATCCCGTGGAGTCCCGTTTTGCGGTACGCCACACCCCTCCCGATGAATAGGACCCCCGTTTTGATCATAGCGCTCCAACACAAGTCCGTTTCGTCCGTTTTGCGGTATGCCACACCCCTCGTGATCAACAGGACCCCGTTCGACCGTAGGATGTCCGTTTCCTCCGTTTTGCGGTACGCCAGACCCCTCCCGATGAACAGGATCCCGTTTCGAAAGTGGCCGGTCGAACACAAGGCCATTTCCTCCATTCTGCGGTACGCCAGGCCTCGTTTCCATCGCCTATTCCGTCTAAGACCTCCCGATGAACACGACGACACATTCTGTTCCGACCCAGCCGGTTGGCTCCCCATGAACAAGACAACGACACTGTTTCTCCGTTCCGACCTAGCCATGTACACGAGTCCTGGCCGTACGTATATATGCGCGAGTAGGCGTTTGAGACCCC
Organism: Triticum aestivum; assembly: GCF_018294505.1. Classification (NCBI taxonomy): domain Eukaryota; kingdom Viridiplantae; phylum Streptophyta; class Magnoliopsida; order Poales; family Poaceae; genus Triticum; species Triticum aestivum. The sequence continues at coordinate 643,489,195 of NC_057798.1, read as the reverse complement.
GCCCGTATGTACGTACGTGGTCGTATTTTCTTTCTTGCACCCTGGCTGTTGTACGTACGTGTACATGCTACGTGCGCGCCTCTACTACCACACATGCGCGCCTCTACTACGACATGTGCGCGCCTCTACTATGATACGTGCACGCCTCTACAACGACCAGTATGTACGTACACGTTCACGACCAGAATGACAACGCTACGTAAGCTTCGACCAGGTGGGTCCCGACTGTTAGGCACTTCTTTGCGTGCGAAGATGTATCTGGTGGGTCCCAGCAGTCAGGGGGCGAATCGGTTTTTTTGCCCGGACGCACTTCCTTGCATGCGAAGGTGTAGCTGGTGGGTCCCAGCAGTCAGGGGGAAACATTTTTTTCGCGAAATACGGTGGCCCGCCTGGTGGGTCCCCGCTGTCAGGTGGAGGAATAATTATTTTGCGCGTAATAAGGAAGCACTTCCTTGCGGCCGCCGTGGACCCAGCTATCAGCCTCTCTGCATACAGTCCACGTCCAATGGAAGCCATTCCTTCACCATGTTGACCACGCCGCACCGAGAGCACCAGGGTGTTGGACGACAGCGAGGCCTAGGAAGGGGACGACGCGGAGCCGGGGAAGATGCGACAGTGGATGCCCACGCGTAGAGGAGTACGAGGGTTCACTGGTTCGTTGCGGTGTGAGGCTGCGGTCACCGCAGAATAACAGTTAACAGGGGGTGTGGGTGAGTAGAGGGATGGCCTCGCCAGCGGTGGGAGTAGTAGGGGCGGTGAGGCAGGAGCACGAGGCACGACCGGCGCTGGTTTGGGCGGCTTGAGGAAGAAGATCAGAGGTTGAAGAAGCACTACGGCCGTTGGATGGACATCGTACAGTCACTGGAGCTAGAATCGTGCATATTGACTAAGTTGACAAAGCCCTCCGTCCCCGTCAACTTAGTAGGCCCACAAGTCAGCCTGCCACTATACTGGGTTCCAGCTAACAAGGGGAGTATTCATTTTTTTGTCCGTAATAAGGAGGCACTTCCTTGCGTGCGAAGAAATAGCTGGTGGGTCTGAGCTGTCAGCGGCGGTAACATTTTTTTCACGAAATACAAAGGCCCTTTCGGTGGGTCCCTGATGTCAGGTGGAGGAATCATTATTTTGCGCGTAATAAGGAGGCATTTCCTTGCGTGCGGCCGTGGACCCAGCTGTCGGCCTCTCCATGTACAGTCCACTTCAGATGCATGTCGGTCGTTGACCATGTTAACCAGGTCGCGCCGAGAGCACCAGGGCGGTGAATGATGGCGAGGTCTAGGAAGGGAACAACACGGAGGCAGAGAAGACTCGGCAGTTGTTTCCCAGGTGGTGGGAAGTACGACTGTACGAGGGTTTACTGGTTCGTCTGCCGTCGCCGGAGAATAACAGCAGGTGTGGGTGAGTAGAGGGATGGCTAGGCCAGCGATGGGAGTACGATGGGGCGGTGAGACCTGCACGGCAGCACACCCGGCCGCGGGGAGGAGGGAGAAGGCAGTCCCGCTGGCGTTTGTTTGAGCAGCTGGAGCAGGAATAGCAGAGATTGAAGAAGCACGACGACCATTGGATGGACATCCAACAGTCATTGCTTGTGCATCAACCTTTTTTGAGGAAAGCCTCAAATCTGTGGAAAATAGCATACAACCCATCTACCATTATTTCTAATAATTTATAGCCCATTTGCTAATTCTTAATATTTTTTTGGAGCCCATATTCTTTTTGTTAGCATTACAACCCATATTGTGGCCACGGTTAAAAAATTATACGAAATTTTGCATATTCCGGTGCGGTCCGAACTGTTTTTAATCCTGAAATTTCGACTCACATTCAAACTGATTTTAAAAATAAATGTGTATCAATATAAAATCCAACAAATTCTCCACGCATAAATATTAATGTAATTTAAAATCTCAAAATGAAAAAAATATATTTGAAACTAATTGCCGGTTTGATGTGTTTTAGAAACGTACATCCCATTTCTCATTACTGATGGGCCATTTTCTCGGCTAGCCGAATGAAAGCTCTCCTCGTCTTGAAAAATTTGCAGCCCAATAGGCCTGACAAAGCGACTTACTTGGCAAATCACAAAAAACTGGGCTGTGGCCATGGACCCAGCTGTCAGCCTCTCCACGTACACCATCCTTGACCACATTGACCATGCCGCGCCGAGAGCACCAAGGCGGTGGACGACGGCGAGGCCTAGGAAGGGGACGACGCGGAGTCGGGGAAGACGTGACAGTGGATGCCCACGCGGAGAGGAGTACGAGGGTTCACTGGTTCAACTGCGGTGTGAGGCTGCCGTCGCTGCAGGGCCTGGCTAGCGGTGGGAGTAGTAGGGGGCGATGAGGCCTCAACGGCAGCACAACCGGCCATTGGAGGCAGGAGCAGGCGGTCTCCACGGCACTGGTTTGGGCGGCTGGTGCAAGAAGAGCAGCGATTGAAGAAGCAGCAGGACCGTTCGATTAAAATCCAACGGTTACTGCTGCTAGAATCATTTGTTGACTAAGTTGACAAGCCCTGCGTACGCGTCAACTTAGTAGGCCCACAGGTCAGCCTCCCAACCGGTGCACCCCAGATGTCAGTGGGAGGAATCATTTTTTTTGCGTAATAAGGAGGCAGTTGATTGCGTGCGGCCGGGGAAGCCTGCGCGGCATCACAGCGGGCCACAAGAGGAGGGAGCAGGCAGTCCCGCCGGCGCTAGTTTAGGCGGCTGGAGTAGGAAGATCAGAGATTGAAGAAGCATGTCGGCCGTTGGATGGACATCCAACAGTCAGTGCTGCTAGAATCGTGTGTTCACTGACAAAGCCTTGCGTAAACAAGTCAGCCTCGAAATCTGTGGTATGTACATCCCATTTGCTATTATTTTTATAATTTTTACTCATTTTCTAATTCATATGGAATTTATTGCATCCCGTTTTCCATTTTTAGAATTGCTGGCCATTTTCTGGTCGGTACCAGGGTCAAAAAATTAACTAAATGTGTGGGAAATTTTGAAAATTCACAAATTTTTGTTGAGGAACGAAATATTCTTAATCCAAAAATTAATAGCCATACTAAAACAAATTTAAAAATAAATTAGTACTATGTCATGTTAAATCCAATGAAATACGTATAAGATATCAGTGAGGAACAAAAACAAAAAAAGAAACTAATATCCCATTTGCTATATTTTTTTTGTAATTTTTAACCCATTTTTGATATTACTTTTAATAGACATTGACCATACTCTTCGGCCAGGTCGGAATGCATCCCTCCTCGTCTTGAAAGATTTGCAGCCCAGTAATTCCGAGAAAACAAATAGGCCTAGCTTGGGTATTCTTCAAAAAGAAATACTGGGCTACCTATTTTCCCAAAGAACTGGTGCATGAGCATTTAGCTTTATTTATTTATTTACTTATTTATGTTTAGGGGACCATGAGCATGTACCTGGGCCGGATTCATGTGAGAGCCTCCCTTCCAGTTAATTATGGGCTTCTCTATTGGGCCTTCATCAGTGGGCCGCATGTTATCAACAAGTTGAAAATGTGTTCCGTACAAAAAATAGTATGAGCTACGTACTGTACGGGGCACTAAAGGATCGAACCGTGCAACGACTTCCAAAACATTGTGTTTGTCATTCTAACAACACATTTATTCAACCAACAGACGAAATATACTACTGATTGTACATTGAAAACAGCAGCAACAACAACCAGGGCTGGGGGTGCAACAGAAGCAGTAAGCAGGCCAGAAGAGTGAAGACGAAGCTCTCTCTTCCAAACCAAGCATCAACCATCATTACAAAAGGGCTATCAAAAATGAACAAGTGTATGCATCAAACTAAATAAAGATCCTACTACACCAAGTGTACGCATCTAACTAACTGGCTCAATTAGACGTTACTATTTATTAAGCTATGGAGAATGGTTGACGGCTTGAACCAGATGGGTGCCTAACGGGGGAAACTCCAGCCAGCAGGTCGAAGTCTGATACTTGCGACCCTCTCTCCTACTTTGGGCTGCAGAGCGTGGCGGCACTTATCAGGGTATGGTGCATACAGAGACGTATGGTACACTGTGTACACACAATTTTGCCTGATGAACGAAACCGCGTTGCCATCATGATCCTTGCTGTCGGTTATCTCCTGGTTAATCGGATAATTCAGTCCAACAAATAGAGAGCGTGTACCAAGGCTACTTACCAGCCTCCAGTCAAAAATTCCTAAAGGCCCAGAGAAGCTGGGATCTTGCTCAAAGACCTTGCAGTGACTGTGATTGTATTCCGCGAAACAACACGTCCGGTACGTGCGAACGATCATCAATCTTTCGCCATCGTCTGATTGAGCCAGGAACCACCTGCAACTGCCATGCCGCTTTTCTTTGAAAGGTTGTGGGATTAGTAAGGATAGGGACACCAGGCGGCCTACAACATCATATCAAGTTGGAGTCAAATAAAAAAGGGCTCTTGATTTAGTCAATCTTAAGAATAGCATGTTATGAGCATGAATATTTTTCAGTAAATGTTGACAGTAATATAAGCAAGCCATCATGATATCATAGGAAAGTAACATACTGCTGTAAGAGACGTTTGTAGCGATGACTGGAGTATGCCAGCAATACATCCAACCATAGAAGGAGTCGACAGCGTACATGAAGCCCTTGTGTTCAATGGCATCAGAGAACCATGGAGGATGTATGATCCTGCGATGGACATGCAGATTTATCCACTTACCGCAGTGACCTGTCAGATAGGCGAGACCACGGTTGAAGAACGCAATTAGCCTGAAGTCTTTATAATTCGCAGATCTTGTGGGAACTTGGCAGATTACAACCTTGAGCTAATCAAACTTGGTATCATGTTGGCCACTGTAAGATTCTGAGTATTCCAGGCCGCGGTGCCAAAGCAGTGCAGTGTTAATCAAAGGAAGGGGGATCAATCGCCGGGTGTAGACCTCCACGAGCATCCAGCTGCCGCGACCGTCGACGAGCACCATCCAAGACATGTTCATGCCGACCCAGTACATACCGTTAATGTAGCTGAGGCTAACAGGGATCGGATCACAGTCAAGGGGGTTGATGCTCGCCACCCTACGATCATTATGCTACGTGACACGCCGTTTCTAAAGATCAGGCGGCATCAGCAAGCAAGGAGCTGGCTTAAAAAGCTCCAGCCTGAGGGCTTTGAGTAAATGGTACAACCCCGGCGAGCATGCGGCAAGTGGCATGGTACTGAGATTCTCCACACGCGAAACAATGAGCTTGATTACCTCTGTGGGGAGCAAATTCCAGCCATTCTTTCGGTGGACGCTGCTCGGTTCTGCCATTGTTAGTGCTTGGGATTCGGACGAGGGGGGGGGGGTGGCGCCTTAGCGGGGATGGAAGATTGGACGAGATTATTTGCGGACAAAGATGGAGAAGCGAATATGTGCTGCGGGAAGTGGACATGTGATGATGACTACAGCACGCCGCTTGACTTACGAGACATATACGAGCAGCGTAGAGTCATATCGATGCCGGAAAACTTGCTTCAGTGATCACAGTACTGGTACTCCCTACAGTACTATGCCCTAACTTTATTGAGTAGAGTAGTAGAGTAGGACTCTGCTCTACTGCTAGCACCGGAGGAGTAGTATATTCTAATCTAAAATAGTTACAAACTTCAATGCCTGAGCGTGAAACGACTACGAAAACCGTGCTCAAAGACTATGTCTACGTGGTGTTTGAACTTATATGCAAAAAATAGCAAGATGCCCGTGCATTGCACGGCACACCATCATCACCAACTCGGTTTTTTCTCTACTCCTACTCCTATAAAAGACTCAGTTGGTGATGATGGAGACGAGGAGACGTGTTTAGCCGGGTGTGCAGCGAATGGCGCAACACTATTCAATTCGTTATAAAAAACAAAGAAGAGTAGTAGAGATAGAGACTTAAGGGAGGAGCACGAGGTTGTGGGAGATAAGGATGAACGAGGCATGGCCTTATCTGTAAATGTGGAGAGAGGTGTGGGTATCTTTTGTAAAATTGTCATAGTTGGCTTTCTATCCGTCAGATATAGATCAGACGGTCTATATTACAAGATGGCAGGCATACCATCATCAGCAACTCTGCTTTTTATAAGAGTAGAGAGATATCTCTACTCTTATAAAAAACAGAGTTGGTGATGATGGTGTGCCTGCCATCCTGCAATATAAGTTGTCCGATTTATATCTGACGGATAGGAAGGAAAAATGGAAATTTTGCAAAAAGATACCCACAACCACTCAACATTTGGAAATAAGGCCTTCCCTCATTCATCCTTTTCTCCCACAAGATAAACTACTCATACAAATGCATCTTGATGTTCCGTGCAACGCATGGGCATCTTGGTAGTAGATAGATAGAGACGGGAGTACTAGTAAGGACACCATCTACTGCTTCGTGTGCTACTCCTGCGCTCCATTTGGCGGCCGCAACGTCCCCTACAGCCACTCCCTCCCGCGCTCCATTTGGCGGGCGCTGTTGACATTTGGGGAGCACACTCTCGCGACTGCTGGCAGCCACGACTTCACCGACGATGACTTCTTCCCCGACCTCGGCAACCTCTTCCTCAACGACATGGGCGACAACCTCAACACCAACGATGCTGCTCCCGTTGCACCATATGTGTTTTTGTCCTTCGTGTTTGAAATCTGGTAGAATTCATGTTTCTACTCTGTATCCTACTACTATGCTACTCCACATGATTAGTTTCATCTCTGTCATAGCCGTCATGATTTATTTTGTGCTTATTCGGATTAAATCTCATAGTAACTTTCTCATATATTCAACTGGCGCAACGTCCCCTATAGCCACTCCCGTTTCATGGACGGCCTGGTTGATGCCTCCAAGGAGCCCTTCGTCCACTGCTATGAGTGCCCGATGCCGTTTTGGGGCTCGCCGACGGACATGGTGCATCACCACACGGATGCGTGCAGCGGTCACTGCTGGCCCTTGGCAGAGAACAACAAGTACGAGACGTGCTACCCGTTCACCATGCCGAAATCGCTGGAGGATCACCGCCGTCTGCTAGTCTCGGAGGACGACGGCAACATCTTCCTCTTGATCATGGGCACCGACGAGGCCTGCGCAGGCCGCCGCTCCGTCTCTGTAGTGTGCGTCAGGGGCGACGGCGCTGACGCTGACACTGACATGAGGCCGATGTACAGGTGCGTGGTCAGTGTTACTACCCCTCCGGGTCACGTGGGCGGCGACACCGGCCTTATCGAACGGACTTGGACTTTGGGGAGATGGGACTATCCCGCGGATGTGGACTTGGAAAACCCATGGCATCCTTTACCCGCCGACGCGGTGCACGGGGACTCCAAGGAGGTTCACCTGGACATACTCATTGTCAAGTTAAATGTTGATCATTAGTCTTCACTCAATGTAATCTGCTGTCTAAGCATGTGGAGACTTCCATGCAGGATCTTGCTCTATTGGAGTATCGCGCATGAATAAAAGTGTATCCGTTTATGGTTTATGGAAGATCATTTCTTAACAATCGATACTCAAAAACTAATTCTTAAAGATCATTTCTTGCAAAGCACAATAAGTGTTATTTCTTCACAAGTTTTGGATGCAGGTTGAACAGTTGAACGCTTTTATTTGCAAAAGATACCTTTTATCTATTTCACCCGGATGTTTGTGAGCTCTAGATATGAAATAATATCCTAAGAAACCTATCGATACCCGTTACACATGAGATGACCCCTACATCCTTTGTCAAAATAAACAACTCCCTGATCAATTCATTTCACTCTTCGGTGCAACGCACGGGCACCTTACTACTATAGATTAGTACGACCAAAAAATGAACTAACATTATATATAGTATGATAAATGCTGATGCATGTCACCTAAAATTATATCATTCCAAACTATGTTCAAATATGAATCCAACGGTATAGTTTTTGTTGACATGCACTAACATTTTGTCGGTTAAATCTTCAGTCAAATTCAATGGGGGACTAATAAACCACGACCAATGTAGTACAAGTGTAGAGGGCGGCGCTGCATGGGAGTGTCACCTCTCACCCCACTCGTGGCGCGGCAGTAAAGCCGTCATATCAAAAAACCCAACCACTCCCAGTAATAAGTGACCTGGTAAAATAAATGGAGAAGCAACCATCACATCCCTCCGTGTTCTTTGCATTTCATCTCTCTGCATTTACTTTCTCTGGTTCATCTCGCACACACGATCCCTAGCTACTACTCCTAGGGCCAGTTCTTTTGGAGGCTTCCCCAGCTTTTCCCATAAGACTACTCACAGTGGAGAGTAACAATAAGGTGCCTCGCTCATTTATTTGGGCTTCTAAACTACTACTCCGTCCTGGTTTATTCCTCACCATTGTAATTTGTGCTAAATTTTGACCAAAGATTTAACTGATAAAATGTTACTCCCTCCGTCTAGGTGTGTAAGTCATCTTACGAAAACCAAATGATCCCAAAACACTTAGGCGCGGTGCATTAACTTCTACCTCATTTCTTGTTTCTTGAAATATCAACCAATAAGAGATAAAGAGTGTGCATGCTTTTAATGACTTGAGATATCAAACACGACATGCAGTGGATAGTTCATTGCATGCAATACTATTAATTAACAAATAAACATAGTAGTGCATGTGACATGCACTAACATTTCATTAGTTAAATTTACGATCAAAATTTGCCACAGATTACAATGGGGACCAATAAACCAGGACGGAGGTAGTAGTTATGGGATTACTAATCTAGAAGCCTAAAAGAACTAGCCCCTAGTACTCCTACTAGTAGTAGTACTCAAGTTGGAATTCCAATTGCACGGCACAACTTGTTAGGCAAAAAAATCAATACAGGGTGTAGGAAGCGGTTTGGGAATTTGCATGCCTTTCCAACCAGTGAGATACTCCGTACAAAGTACGACAGAGAAATAACCACAGAGAAGGAAGCTAAAAGTAAACAATCAAACGAGCATTTTTGCATTTGTTTTGCATTGAATCGTTTCACAAGCTTGACTAGTGTTGTTTTTCTACTTTTACAAAAAAAACCGCATCGTAATGTTAAAATGTGCATTTGCACGTACATAAGTAATAGTAGTACTCCCTCCGTCTAGGTGCATAAGTCTTCCCTCCTTGGTCACGGTGCACAACCAAAGATGACTTATTGACCTGGACGGAGGGAGTAGCACAGTCTGCAAGCATATATCGAGAGAGACGTGTAGAGCGATAGTATATAGTAAAGTTTGTGCTATATGCACGTACTTGCAAAATGCGTACGAATACACAAGGTTTCCAAACTTTCCCTTTTACATACTTAATTAAGGACGCTAAAAATTCCTGAACGTTCGGGATTTATCATTTGCGTCCCAAAACTAATGATATCGCCTTACGAAACAAAAATTATACTCCTCCTTAAAGCCACTGCGCTCGCAGGAGCGCTTGCAGCGCGCCACGAGTGCCCTGGTGCGCGGCCGTTTACCAGCGCGCCGACACAACGCCTCTTCCTCAGCCTCGCAACTCGCGAGGTGCTGATTGGCGGCTTGCCGACGAGTGAGTGCGATCTCACCGGTGTGGTGATCCAGCGGCAACAGGTGCTCCTCCTCGCTGGAAGCGTGCACCTGGTCCACATACTGCCAAGCGTAGATGAGGCGGTTTGGCCCGACTGCATTCAGGGCGTCGGCACGGGCGTCCTCCGCCACCCTCACGGCCCTCGCACAAGACTTTTGCCAAAGAGCCAATTGCCTGACTCTCTCGGACGCGACATAGGCCTCCCAGGAAGCTTGTTCCTCGGTGCGCTTCTCTTCCTCGGCCTTCTTCTCCGCCTCTATTTTGGCGCGCTCTGCTGGAGGCAAAGCCTCCCACAAGGCGACATCCATTTCTTTCCAAATCTCCTCAAGGCTGGGGGACTCGATGTTGGAAATTTGCCCTAGAGGCAATAATAAAATGGTTACTATTTTATTTCCTTGTTCATGATAATTGTCTATTAGTCATGCTATAATTGTATTGACCGGAAACCGCAATACATGTGTGAATACATAGACCACAACATGTCCCTAGTGAGCCTCTAGTTGACTAGCTCATTGATCAATAGATGGTCATGGTTCCTTAACATGGACATTGGATGTCATTGATAACGGGATCACATCATTAGGAGAATGATGTGATGGACAAGACCCAATCCTAAGCATAGCACAAGATCGTGTAGTTCGTTTGCTAAAGCTTTTCTAATGTCAAGTATCCTTTCCTTAGACCATGAGATTGTGTAACTCCCTGATATCGCAGGAGTGCTTTGGGTGTACCAAACGTCACAACGTAACTGGGTGGCTATAAAGGTGCACTACAGGTATCTCCGAAAGTGTCTGTTGGGTTGGCACGAATCGAGACTGGGATTTGTCACTCCGTATGACGGAGAGGTATCTCTGGGCCCACTTGGTATTGCATCATCATAATGAGCTCAATGTGACTAAGTAGTTAGTCATGGGATCATGCATTATGAAACGAGTAAAGTGACTTCTAGTAATGAGAGTGAACAAGGTATTGGGATACTGACGATCGAATCTCGGGCAAGTAACGTACCGATTGACAAAGGGAATTGCATACGGGATTGATTGAATCCCCGACATCGTGGTTCATCCGATGAGATCATCGTGGAACATGTGGGAGCCAATATGGGTATCCAGATCCCGCTGTTGGTTATTGACCGGAGAACGCCTCGGTCATGTCTACATGGTTCCCGAACCCGTAGGGTCTACACACTTAAGGTTCGGTGACGCTACAGTTGTTATGGGAAATAGTATGTGGTTACCGAAGGTTGTTCGGAGTCCCGGATGAGATCCCGGACATGACGAGGAGCTTCGGAATGGTCCGGAGGTGGAGATCGGTATAGTGGACGAAGGGTATTGGAGTCCGGAATTGTTCCGGGGGTACCAGGTGATGACCAGCGTGTCCGAAAGGGGTTTCGGAGGCCCTGGCAAGCGTTGGGGGGCCTTATGGGCGAAGGGGAGGGGGCACATCAGCACATCAGCCCACTAAGGGGGGCCTTATGGGCGAAGAGAATTTCTGGACTGGAGTAAGCATCTCGGAGTTGGAATATACGCTTTGATGAGATAATCAAAGATTTTGGGTTTATACAAAGTTTATGAGAAACTTGTATTTCCAAAGTTTATGAGAATTTCTGATGAGTATATGTTATTAACATATTGTTGATCAGAAATGATGTAGAATTTCTGGACAACATATAGGGTTATTTGAAAAGTGTTTTTCAATGGAAAACCTGGATTAAGCTACTTGAACATTGAGCATCAAGATCTATAAGGATAGATCAAAAACGCTTAATAGTACTTTCAAATAAATACATACCATGACAAGATTTTGAAGGAGTTCAAAATAGATCAGCAAAGAAGGAGTTCTTGGCTGTGTTATAAGGTGTGAATATTGAGTAAGACTCAAGACATGACCACAGCGGAAGAGAGAGAAAGGATGAAGGTCATCCCCTATGCTTCAGACGTAGGCTCTATAGTATGCTATGCTGTGTACCGCACCTGAAGTGTGCCTTGCCATGAGTCAGTCAAGGGGTACAAGAGTGATCCAGGAATGGATCACAGGACAACGATCAAACTTATCCTTAGTAACTAGTGGACTAAGGAATTTTCTCGATTATGGAGGTGGTAAAAGAGTTCGTCGTAAAGGGTTACGCCGATGCAAACTTTGACACTAATCCGGATTATTCTGAGTAGTAAACCGGATTCGTATAGTAGAACAGTTATTTGGAATAGCTCCAAATAGAGCGTGGTAGTTGCATCTAGTAGATGACATAGAGATTTGCAAAGCACACACGGATCTGAAAGGTTCAGATCCGTTGACTAATAACCTCTCTCACAAGCGAGATATGATCAAACCCCATGGGTGTTGATTCATTACAATCACATAGTGATGTGAACTAGATTATTGACTCTAGTGCAAGTGGGAGACTGTTGGAAATATGCCCTAGAGGCAATAATAAAATGGTTATTGTTGTATTTCCTTGTTCATGATAATTGTCTATTATTCATGCTATAAATGTATTGACCGAAAACCGAAATACATGTGTGAATACATAGACCACAACATGTCCCTAGTGAGCCTCTAGTTGACTAGCTTGTTGATCAATAGATGGTCATGGTTTCCTGGCCATGGACATTGGATGTCATTGATAACAAGATCACAAGATCGTGTAGTTCGTTTGCTAAAGCGTTTCTAATGTCAAGTATCCTTTCCTTAGACCATGAGATTGTGTAACTCCCTGATATCGCAGGAGTGCTTTCGGTGTACCAAACGTCACACCGTAACTGGGTGGCTATAAAGGTGCACTGCAGGTATCACCGAAAGTGTCTGTTGGGTTGGCACGAATCAAGACTGGGATTTGTCACTCCGTATGACAGAGAGGTATCTCTGGGCTCACTCGATATTGCATCATCATAATGAGCTCAATGTGACTAAGTAGTTAGTCATGGGATCATGCATTACGAAACGAGTAAAGTGACTTGCCGGTAATGAGATTGAACAAGGTATTGGGATACTGACGATCGAATCTCGGGCAAGTAACGTACCGATTGACAAAGGGAATTGCATACGGGATTGATTGAACCCCCAACATCGTGGTTCATCCGATGAGATCATCGTGGAACATGTGGGAGCCAATATGGGTATCTAGATCCCGCTGTTGGTTATTGACCGGAGAACGCCTCGGTCATGTCTGCATGGTTCCCGAACCCGTAGGGTCTACACACTTAAGGTTCGGTGACGCTACAGTTGTTATGGGAAATAGTATGTGGTTACCGAAGGTTGTTCGGAGTCCCGGATGAGATCCCGGACATGATGAGGAGCTTCGGAATGGTCCGGAGGTGGAGATCGATATAGTGGACGAAGGGTATTAGAGTCCGGAATTGTTCCGGGGGTACCAGGTGATGACCAGCGTGTCCGAAAGGGGTTTCGGAGGCCCTGGCAAGCGTTGGGGGGCCTTATGGGCCAAGGGGAGGGGGCACATCAGCCCACTAAGGGGCTGAGCGCCCCTCCCACCCCATCTCACGTAACCTGGAGAGGTGGGGGCGCCACCCCTAGGGCAGCCGCCCCTCCCAGCTTGGGGGGCAAGTTTCCTAGGGGGTGGGGGCGCCCAAACCCATCTAGGGTTTCCCCTGTGGCCGCCGCCCCTCCCCTAGGGAACCCTAGGGTGCCTCCTCCTCCTCCCTTCCCCCTATATATAGTGAGTGGTGGGAGGGCTGCAACACCCTTCCTTTTGGCGCAGCCCCTCCCTCCTCCAACACCTCCTCCTCCTCCATAGTGCTTGGCGAAGCCCTATCGGACAACCACGAGCTCCATCACCACCATGCCATCGTGCTGTCGTAGTTCTCCCTCAACTTCTCCTGTCCCCTTGCTGGATCAAGAAGGAGGAGACATCCCCGGGCTGTACGTGTGTTGAACACGGAGGCACCGTTCTTCGGTGCTTAGATCGGATTCGGCCGCGATTTGAATCACTTCGTGAACGACTCCACCGACCGCGTTCTTGTAACGCTTCCGCTTAGCAATCTTCAAGGGTATGAAGATGCACTCCCTCTCTCTCTCTCTCGTTGCTAGTCTCTCCATAGATTGATCTTGGTGATGCGTAGAAAATTTTGAATTTCTGCTACGTTCCCCAACACTCGGAGGGCGGTGCAGTGTTCTCCTCATAGCAAGGAGCCGAAGCATCCTCCGACGTGCATGCTGGCGAGATTGGGAATGCCGATGCATCGTCCTCGACTAGTGGCGGCGAGGAATGGAATGGCGACGCGTCGCATCACGGTGAGGAGCGGAACGCCGACACTTCTTCCTCGACTAGTGGCGGCGAGGAACGGAACGGCGATGCGTCGCGTAGCGGCGAGGAGCGGAACACCGACGCATCCTCCTCGACTAGTGGCGGTGAGGAACGGAACGGTGACGGGTGACCGTCCGCGCGCTGCAGCGAGGAGCTCCTAGGGCTTGGGAGGGGAGATGCCATGGTGGTCGACGTGAGAGGGAGGGGGAGGAGATAGTGATGAACATGAACGTGAGGGGGAGGAGATAGCGATGTCGTGGGAGGCGCAGTATTTATAGCGAGCAATGGCACACCTACATAAGATATGGACTGAGCTGCACTGACTTAACTGCAGGTCCAGTTGTGTCACTGACATGTGGGCCAGACCCCTGTTGGGCCCATATGTCTGTGACCCAATGCACCTGTAGTTAAGTAACAGCTACGTGGGCATATTTGTTGGAGTAAATTACGGGGGATGGAAGGGGTGGAAATATTGCTGGTCACAACGGATTGGACGAGCGTGGGGGGAGGAGAGTCATGCATGCAGATTTTTTCACACGGGGTGGAGTGGTGGGACCACCGGAGGGAGAAGGAGAGTTTTGCAGGCATATTGTTTCCACACATGGAGAGGAAAAGATTTGCAGACGAACGGGCTTCCTGTAGGTATGGGGAACGGTGCATAATAAGTCTTCTTGCATGCCGGGCTAGGTATAGTCTCAAGTCATTAAAAACATACACGCCCCACACAAGTTCATATTTCAAGGTGCACTAAATTATTGCATGCGATGATTAAGGCTGGCCATAATGGTGGTATCTTAGCTGGTATCATGCACACGGGAATAACAAACATGCTGATGTGGCAAAGAATTAAAGAAGAGAGGGGGGTTAGAGTAACTAGTGTTCATGCATGCATTGGTAAACACATTTTTTTGTGAAGAACGACATCATTAGTTGAGTACTTTTGCAGACTTCAAAAACTATTCCACCGCCTCTACTATCTTGCTAAGAGTAGGTGAAAATTTTGAATCGAGCCCTTTAAACTAGAAGGGAGGTAGTGTTACTCTAATAGCTAACCTTGTTGTGATGACAAGATAGGACATGGCACACACCTGGACGGAGGAACTAGTCTGCATTGTGCATTTAAGTTTTGTCTGAAGTCAATGTACCTCTACTTTCACCAGACTTATAGAAAAATGTACTATCAACATTCACAATGTCAAATCAATATTTTTACACTTATTACTCAAAGCATGGAGGAAGCGGAGCTTAGGGCTTGCATTGCCGGTCTCTACATAGGTATTTCTCTTCATAGTCCTGTAATTTTAGAGACTGATTGCGCTTTTGGGGTAGCGTCTCTTGCATCGGGGGACTATGATAGGTCTGCTATGCGTGACCTAAAGATGAAAGCGTTGAGCATCTCGAAGTTGATCAACAATCTTCAATTGTAAAAATTAGCCGTTCGGCCAATAAGGTGGCACACTTAATCGCTAAGTATACCTTTGACAATAGATTAGATGGTATTCTTGTAAATAACGTATCGCCCTGTGTGGTGAATCATGCATGCGGAGTAGGCAAAAAAATTGCTCACTTATAGCCGGTCGAGGTCTCAAAGGGCGCGACCGCGTGAGGGAGGCAAAGGTCGTGGGAGGCACGACGGTTGACGGAATTAAGTGAAGTTACATCCACGCGCCGGCATGGAGCTATACCGTCAGGCCTACGATATGGGTCTAGTAGACATGACATCTAGTGGGTCCTGCATAGTTCTCGAGAAACTCTTTGGGGGCTAGCAGCCGTTTATCCACCGGACAAGCCAGCAACCCCATGCCGTTCGCACGCCCTACTCGTCCCCATCTTCTACCTTACAACAGTTTGCTCCCAGTCGTCCCATCCTTTCACATTAGTTCGCTCCTAGTTTTTTTTGCGGGGTACAACAGTCTAACTTCTCCTAACCCTCCTCCAAAATCCATGGCCTCCCAAATCTCCATGGTCGCTGCCGAGTACCAGGTTAGAGCCATCACCGGCGATGAGTTCATCGTCATCTACACACGTGGATCCATGACGGTGAAAGCACGCCTTGCTCGTTTCCTACGCATGTTCAACAGTTCAACGGATGAGCGGGTCGCTGGGCTAGATGTTGAGTACACCACAGTCCTGGGATGAGAGAACGATCTAAAGGACGAAGAGAGGAAGAAGCCCGCCGTGATCCAGGTTTGCGTACATAACGTTTGCTTGGTCTACCACATATGACATGCCGACATTGAGTGCCAGGATTTTAAGAACTTCCTCAAGGACAACAGAGTGAAATCCTTTACTGTAGACTTTAAGAACGACAGGGATGTCCTGCGTCAGATAGGTCTTGTTGTAGGCCAGCCCTTCGATCTCCAGAAGGCAAGCTTGGAGTCCTCCTCTCAACCTTCAATGCGGACCCTGGCAGCAGCCATGATTGATCCTTCGTACGCTAAACTGAAGAAGCCTCATCACGAGTTTCATCATGCATGGGAGTCGAAGACATTAGATGAAGATCACATCCTGTATGCAGCAATGGATGCCTACCTTTGTTTAAATATCTACAAGGGTTGGATGAAGAAGCAGAGCCCAGTGTCCGGTTCAAGCAAAGAAGCGTCAGCGAAGAGGAAGAGGAAGAGGGACGAGGACGAAGTCGAGGACGTGGACTCGGACTCCGAGTAGGTGGTAGTGCTGTCGCTCATGCTGGTTCTACTACAGTGTCAAGCGGACTAGTTGCTTAGTTTATTTTCAAGGGTGTGTTGTGCTGAGGCCCCAGCAGAACTATGTTTATGTTCTTTCTCGTTATTTGAACTATTTAGTACGTACAGTAGTACTAGTACTATGTCTTACTACTGTTCTTCTTGCAGTTGGTACTACTGCTCGTATCTTCGTGTTCCTACTATACTTAATACGTTCGTACTAGTAGTATAATTTGGGTCAATCGCTTTTTGAAAGAAGTTTGACGGAGCGAAGAAAGAAGACGTCAGAAGAGGTGGAAGAAGCCCTTCTAGCCATCCATGTTGCATCAAATGACTCACAAGAGTCGACTGACCCAAATTGCTCCTTCAGATTGCAGAATCCACGTGGCATTCAAGGTCTTGAAGGTAGATTCTATGTTCGCACCCGGTTTGCGGGCTCAACGCGCGCGCGACCGGCTTCCGCCGCAACAGCCACCATGCACGCCTCCTCCGCGCGGGCGGATACGACAATGACACACTAGTTCCTCCTCGCCGGCGTGCTGGAGCACACGCTCGTCCTCCACTTTGTATGCTGCATGCATAGACGCAGCTCCACCATGTGCTCGCGTACTTGGCAGTGCGGCGGCATCGCGAGGAGGGACTGCAGACGACATGAGTGGGTGAGCCTTCGGCTTCATGGCAGAGGGATGGCGCAACACGACGGTGATGGGCGAGTAATTGTTGGCCGGAGCAGGCGGGCGCCGGCATGCGCAACGACGGCGGCGGCATATTGGTGAGTGCGCGTGTGGGAGCTTACTTTAGTTATAAGGTTGGTCAAACTTAAAAGAAAATCATACTAGTACATGTAAACATTAGACTTGGGCAGCACTCCTTTTATTAGTTAGTACCACAGCCACGATACAGAATCCTGTGCAAGCGCGTGAACCGCGGCCATGCGGTCGATCGAACGGTGCGCCACCGTGTCGCACTCGAAGGACATCCACCGAACCTTTTTGTGTGTGTGTGAAAACAATCCTCGAATATGGACACGCACACCGTTCTCTCATGAGTGAGACATAGACAGATGCCGATACGTTGTGTATACATGAGAGAACGGTCTTCTAGTTTACTTGTGTGTGTGTGTGATAGAGAGAGAGAGAGAGAGAGGGAGAGGAGCATCTGTAACACAACAACCATCTCTCTCGATTTGTCCATCCCTCGCATGATCGCATGCAACACATGCATCAACACGCACATTTTGACACCCTCACCCGCCCCTGCTCACTTCAAGGCCTGCACAATCTCTTCGTGAATACCCATTTCTCTCCTTAGGTTTGATTTCTCTCAATATCTGACACACACACACACACACACACACACACACACACACACAGAGAGAGAGAGACACGCAACACAACACACACACACACACCCTCCCCCGAGCACACAATTCATCCCCATCCAAGGTTATACGGCGACCACTCTCGCTTGTGCTTCTTTGCACCCCAACATGCACAACACCTCAATCTTCAAAGAGGGCATCGAGCAGATCGAAGACGGCGACCACACCGCGCTAGAGAATGCAGGGTCATTTGGAAGTAGGGTGATGTGACGACGGCTGACTGACTCCTCCCCCCACCCTCTCTCTCTCTCTTGCACAAAATTACCAATCCCTCTCTCCCCCGCACAAAATTGTCAATCCCTCAACCCACAAGATCCTTCCCCTCTCGTCCATGTTTTTCCAGCTCTCTCATCAAACATGTTGTCTCTTCTCCTTCCATGTATACAGAATCCGGATGCACACGCATCTCACGTATATTACATGTCTCCATCTTTCTCACAGACCTAACTTCTTACTCTCTCTTTCTCTCTCTCTATCTCTCTCTCTCTGTCTCATTAGGTTTGTCTCCTACTCTCTCATCCACATACATACAATTTTTCCCGCCCTATCTGCTCCATCTTCAAAAGCTCTCTCTGCACATTTCATTCACACATTGGGATATTTCAAAATGTTGCTTGTATAATGGCTGATGTAGAGTTATGGTTGTTTTTGTTGCATCCTACAAAGTAATAACTATGAAATGCATTTAGATTCTCATTTGACTAGGATTATGTGATTTTGAGCATGTTGTGAAGTACTATAGACCTTGTATACATCTTGGGATTCGACAATGATTGTAACTATTGAATTGTATAGACCATTACATTCGTAGTCAATAGCCTAATATATTTATTTCACAATTTCAACAAATGATTAGTTCACTACAACTAAGAAAACAAATGTGTACTCCCTCCGTTTTTATTTAACTCCGCGTATTAGCATTGGTCAAAGTCAAGTTTTGTAAACTCTCAGAAAGCTTATAACAAAAAATATTAACATATACAATAACAAATAAATACCTTTAGATTCATTATTGAATGTACTTTCACATCATACATATTTGTTATGGTAAATGTTTAGTTTTTTCTATAAACTTGGTCAAACTTTAGGAAGTTTGACTTCGGTCACACCTAATATGCAGAGTTTACTACTACTACTCGCTAGTTGCTTAGCTGAATCACTCAACACGCCGCACAGGGAGTCCAGTGTCACAAAATTTTGAGGTCGGCGAGAAAATCTCCCGCGACCCTGAATCGAGCAGTGGGAAGTTACCATCATAGCCTTCGGAACAGGCCTACGGACGACGCTTGGTAGGGGGTTCTTTTTGTAACTTCAGGTTCACCCTACCCAGCCAACCCCACCCCGGCACCCAGAGTAGTACACCTGAATACTCCCCATTTTCTATCCCCAACGCAAAATAGACTTCTCCACGGCACCGCAACCTTCGTGCTCCTCCCCCTTTACATCGGCGCACTCATCCACCATAGTGCATCTGCCTCATCGACGACCTCGTACGCCGCACTGGAGCCGGTCCACCGTCGTCATCGTACACGGAGCCTCTTCCCTGGCATCGTCTTCCACGGTCTCGGATCTGCTTCCCGAAAGCCAATGCCAAGCACAGAAGTACCACCGTCGTGGATAATGAACTGACTCCTGTTGCCGACAATGACTCACAGAGGCCGCCGCGACCATCGTTCTCCTCCTCGATTGGTAATGTGTCTACTGAATCACTTAGCAGTACATGTCCAGTTCCAATTTTGTTCATACCTACCCTTCAAATTTCCTGGGTGCTATTGTTCCTGTAAAAGTAATTGGTTATAGCCTCCATTGTCCAATAGAATATCAGCTTGTAATTGTGCGTTGCTCCTATATTGCCCTGTGCTTGGGTAGGTTTTTCATCTGCAACCAGTAGTGTGGCAAATGATGGAAAGGTTTTTAGAACTAGCAAGATGCACATGCGTTGCACGCATCAAGATGCATTTGTATGAGTAGTTTATCTTGTGGGAGAAAATGATGAACGAGGGAAGGCCTTATTTGCAAATCTGGAGAGGGGTATGGGTATCTGTTTGCAAAATTCCCATTTGTTTCCTTCCTATCTGTCAGATATAAATCGGACGACCTATATTGCAAGAAAAAAAGTATAGAGAAAAAAGTAGACAGTAGAGAAGTAGAGATAAATATTAAATATTAAGTATAAAATAAATATAACAGTAGAGAAGAGAGTAGAGATAGCAGAGATGTCGGGAAAGGATCTCACGCGCGCGGGAAAAAGCGGTCGGGCGTGCGCTAGTTTTGGCGCGTAGCGTCCGGCACGCTTTATAAAATCTAACGCCCTCCCACCGCTCTGTGCCTTGCCACCACTCTCTCCCCGCTCTGTGCCTCACCACTGCTCTCTCCCCGCTCTTTTTCACCTCGCTGCCGCCGCGCCACCAAGCCGCATCGCCGGGAAACTTGGGGATACCGCGGCGTCCGCGCGCGCCCCTCTGGCGGCTTCTCCGCCGAGATCCGGTTCCGCGAGATGCGCCTCAACCTCGGCAATTTCGACACCGCAAACGAGGCCGCCCGCACGTACAACGCGGCGGCGTGGTGCCTCCAGTGGCCTCATAGAACATTGAACTTCCCCAACGTGCCGACGCGGGAGCGGGCGCAGGAGCTCGTGCCTCTTCCACGGCTTAGCACCGACGAGGATCGTCGCGACAACCGAAGGCGGGAGCACCGTCTCAGCATCGCCAAGATGGACGAGGAAGCCATAGCGCTATGGCGCCAACAGTTCCCGCAGGACATCATCAATGAGCGCGAGTTCTACGCGCAAAGGAGGGTAGAGAGGGATAAGAGGAGGGCGGTGCGAGCTGCCAATCGGAAGGAAAAGCGTAGGCGAAAAGCGGACGCTCAATTCAACATGAGGCTAGGAGCAGCGTCGCCCTAGGAAACCGACGATGATCGGTATCTTCACGCATACAGTCAGACATCGGAGGAGGACATCACCGAGGAGGAGTCGGACGACGAGGAGTAGTTGAATTATCTTTTTTATCTATCTATGCTGAGAACTATCCTCTACTCTCTAGTCTCTACTTCTTGATCTCAGCACTGTAAACGCTTTTTTAAAGCGCTGCGCATTGCAATTCTATTGGAGATGCTCTAACATGGCAGACGAGTGCTTTAATGTTTCCCATAAGATGCGCGAGTATTACTAGTAGTATATTTTTCTTGCCATGTTGATATTTTAAAACCACGAGTGCGAACATGCAGAGGAGCAATGAAGACCAAACACGGGATATTCGGGACATTTTCAAGGAGCATGGCAAGTTAAAGAGGAGCTACACCGAACCTTTAAAACGAGCTTTGGTAAGTAACACCCTTTCAATTACTTTCATTGAGCCTCATGTTCTTCGATGTGTATATGTTGTAGTTTCTGTTTCTCTTAAGCGTGGTGTTCTTCGATGTGTAATAAGAAGAGTCTTAATCGTCCTAATGCTTTCATTTTTAGCTTGATGTAGGAAGTGGGTGTTCTCACCTTGTAGTCTATTTTTATATTTTTTTTGCTTTTGAATTCACTTCTCCGAGTTCTGTTTATCTGTCTTTTTCTAAATGGATCTAGGTTGCTCTGAGTATTGACCTAAAAAAGAAGTAACTTCATGTCAGGATGCAGTTCCTGCGAGGAGGGAAGTATGGTCAACCTCGAGATCATGTTTCCAAAATGAGGCTGGATTACACACAAGGTGCTAGTTCCCTAATGATGCTGGATTAGACACAAGGTGCAAATTCCCAGATGATGCTAGATTACACACAAGCCAGGTGGAGTCGTCAGCTGTTCGTGTCCTCTTGGCATTAGTAAAGGCTGAAAGAAAGCATGCAGCAACCCTTGAGATTGTAGCTGAGTTCCTGAAGAAGCGAAAAGAGCAATCAGATGCTCTCTTCACCCAAGCCAAAGAAGAGATGGAAGAAGCCAGAAATAAGCTAGAGGCAGAGCAGGCTAGGCGTCTCTTGCTATCTAAAACTGTTATCAATACAAAATTTCCTTCATAATAGCTAGGTTCAAATGTTTACCCAGTCAGCATGCCTGTTGTGATGTCCGTGCATCTACTGATGTGGCACAAAATGTTTTTTTTCGGGTCATGTAATAACAGCAATTACTTTCCAAAAAAAATGTGAGGAGAGTTATAAATAAAGAAAAACCTCTACTAGTTCCTGCTACCAGTGCGAGCACAACAAGTCAAGACCATGCGTAAATTAATTATATTTTAGTCATTTTTTGTGTTCTAAAATGCCTGCCGGCTCACGGAAGGACGTGTTGCCGGCACACGCGTGGATTCAATGAAGGAAGGCGGGGCAATCTTAATTTGGTTGCACGCGGCGAGGAGGCATGCTCAGTCGGTACTGCAGCGAGTGTGGCCCTCTTGGCCGGCGCGCCGGTTCAATGCCTACGCTATGAGAAGCCGCGTCCGTGTCAGAGCAATCACTCCCTCCAGACCTTTTTTGTTTGCGTATAACAAAATCTCGTTTTCCATTCACATTTTACAAGTAAAATTCGTGGACAAACTTTGACCCAAAGTACGATGGGTACTAGTAAACCATAATGGACGTAGTAGTTTTTTTAATCAAAGAAGAGTTTCCCCTTCCTATTTTCATTACTGAAAACCAGCATCTAAATCTAAACCATAGTATTTTCCCTAGAACTACCAATTTCAACATCTCGCAACATAAACCCATACAACCATACGCCAAGGAGGTACGCAGTACTATGAATTCCATTTTCGCTCCATATCAATCATTCTAAAAACTAGTTACTACCTATAACGCGCCATTGAAAATCGGAACTCTTAACCCCGCTAAAAAACGATATTTTAAACGTGGCTACTCGATCTGTGGCAACTGGCGAGCCATCGCGCTCCAAGTCGTTTACCTGTGGTCCCGACTATCAACTCCTACGGATCAAATTATCACGCGAGCTGACTATTCCTACTAAGGTGCCCCACCATATACCCGGTACCCGCGAATGCAGCAATCGTGCACCTAGGGTTTTAGGGTTTATTTGTTAACATCGCCTTTACGTAACACTCATGTGTGCGAGACAGCGAGAGGGCGACGGCGTGCGTGCGCCTCTTCTCTTCGTATATGTACTCCACCATTTGTCTGGTGTCCAAAAAATTATAATAACTGCTAGCAATGTGCCAATTCGTTGCCACACGATCAAAGTAGATTAATACATATTCACCGATTTGATAGAAAAAAAGTCTAGTTTTGAAACACGTATATCACTAAAAATATGTTATGTTTCACTCAAAATTTATTCCTTTGGCGGTTTTGATGAGATATGGGAGGAATGTTGTTGGTTTCAAGATTCGAGAAGTGGTATATGTCTAATATCTACTCTTACTAGCAAGATGCCCGTGTGTTGCATGGAACATCAAGATCTTGTAGGAGAAAAGGATGAACAAGGGAAGGCCTTATCTGCAAATGTGGTGAAGAGTGCGGGTAAATTGCCATAGTTTCCTTCCTATCCGTAAGATATAAATCAGACGACTTACATTGCAGGATGGCCGGCCCACCATCATCACCAACTCTATTTTTTATCCCTACTCTTATAAAAAGCATTGTTGGTGATGATCGTGTGCCCGCCTTCCTGCAATATAGGCCGTCCGATCTATATTTGACGGATAGGAAGCAAACTATGGAAATTTTGCAAAAAGATACACACACCCCTCTCCACATTTGCAAATAAGGCCTTCCCTCGTTCATCATTTTCCCCCACAAGATAAACTACTCATACAAATGCATCTTGATGTTCCATGCAACGCATGGGCATCTTGCTAGTTGTTGCAAAAAGCCCATCTGTGTGTGAGAGAGAGGGAGAGTGGAGGAGGATGGAGTGCATGTGTGACAAAAACACAAGGAGTGTGTGTGTGATAGGTATCAACTTAAAATGAGGTGATAGTGTGTGTGTGCACGATCAAGAGTGCGTGTCTCAAGAAGGGAAGAAAAATCTACATAGGTACAAGGAGCGGGAGAGAGACATGTATGCGATAGTGGAAGCACGAGTGTGCGGGTGTATAAACCTATCTAGAGGCTAGCTAGTCGGTAAATGTTTGTGAGAGAAATACGAGTCGGGGTGCAAAAGCGAGAGTTTTGTGTGTGCGAGAGAGAGGGTAGTCGGGAAGGGGAGTGGAAGCAGGAGTTGTGTGTGTGTCTGTGAGAGAGAGGGGGGGTTGTCTGATCGGGAAACAAATGAATAATGTCAGTCTGGGATGGAGACGAAAAGGAGACCGCAACAAATGTTGTTTCTACAGGAGAGAGAGAGAGAGGGTAATTTTAGTGGTATGGGTCATATGTAGAGACATATAGGGTGTGTGAGAGAATCCCATGGAGAGAAAAACAAAGTGAAAGACGAGTGGAGACTGTGTGTGTGGCGGTGAAAAAGAAAGCTTAGGTACCGAGTGATACCAGAGAACAGTAGAGACGTGAGAGATAATGAAAACTGTGTAATGTATAATGATAAGGAGAGTGTGACACTTCTCAAGGGAGACATCGAGAGACCATGTTTGCGAGGATAGGAGAAACATGAAGTGAGCATGCTGGTGAGCTTGAGAAAAGAGAGTGATAGCTACCTGAAGGAGCATGCATGCGAGAGAGATGGGCGTGAAAGGAGTGAACATAAAAGGGATTCAAATATTTGAATTCGAGATGCTGATACATGTAATCCATACTCGAACCAAAATTGATCTATCAAACATTCATACTCATATGAATTCACACACATCTATGTTATTTAATATGTAGATATTACTGATCCATACATTTTAGTAGAACATAGTTTGGTTAATTTTTTTTGAATTCAACCTTAAGATTTTGAGATCGTTGTATTTGTATATCATATTATACATATAAAGGAGCAGAATTCTTTGTTGTGCTTTTGAAAGTATATATAAAAAAAATGATGTATATAGAATGTAATTCCAATTAAAAATGGATCCCGCCTGAAAAAATAGAATACAAACGGGATTCGAATTGAGTTGGCACGGTAAACATGCACTGTGCAAAATTTGAATGAAGCGGGGAAAGTCCCAGTAACCGCCCGAAACCAAAATCTGCGAGATGGAAATTACTACTGCCTATCACTGCCACGCAAAGCCTATCTGCTGGATTTCTATAGGTTTCGATAGGGGTAGGTTTGTAATTTCACCCAAATGTGATGTAACCACCTCTCAACCGGATTCATACACGGTGGGCGTCAAAACACAGTGTGTCCTCGGCCGAAATCGACTCCCTCCCTGATTCATATTCATACACGATGGGCGCCAAAAACAAACTCTCGTCGGCAAATATTCGGTGCATGCGAGATTACCGTCCTATCCCCAACCGACTAATGTTGATGTGATGTAGTAGAAATTTGAAACGGGGGCTAAGTTTGTAAATTTCCTCGCATTTGAGACAAGCGCGCCCTGAATACATGGTTCCCCCTTCCTCTCTACCTCCCTTTTCCCAATTCGTACTCCGTGGGTGCCAAAACACCCTCTCCACCCCACCCTCCTCCGTCCATCGACGTCCGCCACCCCATCCACCGCCGTCCTCCTCTACCATGCTGGAGCTGATACCCCGATGCTGCCGTCCATTACAAGAGATCGACCTCTCTCATCCACGACTTTAGACCGGGATCCTTGCATCCCGTCCTCTCACTTCATCCCCGCCGTCGTCGACCTTGACGGCGCCGCTCCTACGACCGTCTTGTCCACCGCGCCCCGCCGCCACCGTCTACCCTCCTAGATCTACTTCCACGCCGCTGACATCCGTCGCTACCGCAGCACCATCAAATTCTCAGCAGATGCATACAGGGCGCCGCACCAGAGGCGGTACTCTTTCGTATCTGCTCAACTTATTTATCACAGCAAGAAAATAGATCGCCACTGCTTTACTCTGATTTCTTTTCTTGGTTGCAAAGTTGCCTTTGTTCGGTTTGCACCTTCAGATCCGCCATGGCATGCTCAACACTACACTCCCAATGCTTATGGTTTTCCCCTTTTATATTCCACACTAGTTAAATCATAGTAGACTAAATTTCAAAATTGGGTCAGTCGATTTTACAGAGCTTTCCGGAGTTGGCCGGTGCGAACGAAGGGGCTCGGGTGGTTGTGGGTCCTCGCCGAACGAAGAAAACTCGATGCGGGTGAGGGGGTGGGGGTGGCGGAGGAACACATCCGGTGGGGGCCGGTGGTTCGGCCTGCGGCCCGTGCGGTGTTCTGTATGGGAAGAATCAGAGACGAGGAAGAATAAGGGTTAGGAGACGTAGGATCTTCATCTAACCGCCTGAAATGGTCAAGAGACAGCTGGGAGTTGCATTTTTAATGTGCTCTGGTTCATCATGTGTGGGCACTGCGCAACCAACATTTTATTATCCAAAATCTGCTTGCTCTTCTTTACCATGTTCCTCTTCCGTTATTCTTTAATATGCACTCTCTCCGTTCCTAAATACAAGTCTTTGTATAGACTCCACCATGGACTACATATGGAGCAAAATGAATGAATCTACACTCTAAAATGTATCTGGATACATCTGTATGTGATCCATAGTGGAAATCTCTACCAAGACTCATATTTTGGAATGGAGGGAGTATGATAGTAGTACAATATGTTCCTTGTACTGAAGATGAGCAGGGACATTTGCAGTGTAGAGGTCTATACGGTCGGTTGTGATGGACACTTTGAGCCTCTTTGATTAGTAGGATCTTGTAAACATAGGAATAGGATTTGTAGTGGCCTGCCCACTTGAATCCTATAAGAATAGCAAGGAAATGCGGGGAGCTTTGTCGCCTTTGAGAGTTACATTGATATTAACAGTACCGCACCTTCACTTGAAGAGAGCTGGTATCCGAAGCCTTTCTTTCTGTACCGGCAAACTAGCACATATATTCCAGCAAGTTCCATTTTGCTGATTTTACTCTAATGCTTAATGTTTTCCCGTTATATCTACACTATGATCTGTGTAGCTGCTTTGTGTCGCACTAGCAGCAGTCCACTCTTGAAGCTAAACACTGCAATGACTTACAAAATTGGCACCAAGGCATTGAGTGCCATTCTGGATGCAATGAAACTCATACGCTCCCCACCTGTTGACTCTTGTTCAGAATATGATCCTAATGACTCTTGTTCAAAATTGCCACATATAGTGAGACAACATGGAATTGCATTTCTTTGGGCGCTATGATTCATCATGAGTGGGCGACTAACATTGTATGAAATGAAGCGGAACCTCAAGAATATGCTTCCTCTTCTGTTCTTTAACATGTTCCTCTTTGTTTATTCTGTATTTAGTACGTACAGTATGTTCCTTGTCAGGAAGGGGCGCAGGGACATCTGCAGTCAACAGCTGATAGAGCTGGCCTGTACGTGATCGATAGGCTTTCAATTACTAGCGGCAATACAACACCGTATTTTCAAGCCAGTTCCACTTTCCCGATTTATATATCGTGGTTATGGTGTACCCCTGTTATGTACACTATGATCTGCCTAGTTGTTGTGTGCTCTTGTTATCATGGTTTGGCAATAAACTCTCTATACAGTATATTATGAACCTGTCATCTGCCAGCTATCCTTACTTCTGGAGCCTATTTTTTGTGTACTTGTGCCAGATTATATAAATGCACGCACCATATTACAGCACACATGAGCTCTCTCATCAGAATCCAGTGATAGCACACAAGTGTTTACAGGGGCGCCCCTATATTAGAATATCATCTGCATTACAAAGATAATCTCACAACTATTTATGTTTTCATGGTTCTCAGATATTATACGCAATTACAGTGAATATCAGAATCCGCGCATCAGAAGAATATTGTGGAACACTGCAATGACTTACAAAATTGGCACCAAGGCATTGAGTGCCATTCTGGAAGCAATGAAACTCATACGCTCCCCACCTGTTGATTCTTGTTCAGAATATCATCCTAATGACTATTCTAACCTCGAGGAGTCAAAGGCAGATGGCCTGTCCTGTTCACCCATCAAGGTGCCTGTTCTAATTTGGCAAGGTTTTATTGATTGCGCGTATCTTGCATATGTTGTCTTGCATTTCTTCTACTTTGTTGCACCGCCATCTGCTTAGTTTACTCATCATATAACTCGAGATGCCATGCCCATCCATTATCAATACATATTCCATCTGTCATCATACCATGTTTTTCCACTCAAATGCTGTTCTTGTGCATCAGACATCAAAAAGGAAGAGGGTGATTGCCGAACCTGAAGGAGCACCAGCAAAGTCCTTGAAAAACGTGGTGGTGCCGGAGAAATCAGACATCACCCCACTTATATTGGCTGTACAACCAGTGACACAAAACGTAGGACCGACTCCAGCAGACTGTACCCATACTTCACTGGCCACACCACTAGCCCCACCACACAGGACCTGCACTCCAGCAAAAGGTATACCAATTTCATTTGCCATAGCACCAGCCGTACCACAGAAAAATCCCACTCCAGCAAAAAGTACAACAAGTCCACCGGCCGAAGACCTATCCCAACTGCAGAGACGGCCAATTCCTGCAGATTGGAACCCCATTCCATTTATTCCCAGTTTAAAAGACAATGCTTTCAATGTTGTTAGGGACTACGTGCATATATTCCCATCATGGGAAGATTATAGTGAAGACAAACACCATTTTCACATCTTCCTGTCCAACTTACGTGTAAGTGCTATTATTCATGGTTATTATTTTCCTGTTTTCTGCTGATCGAACACATCAATGATTTACATTACATTGTTGTAACTAGGTGAGGGTCAATCTGGATAGTCATGACAAGCAAAGCTTGCTTGTGCTTTTCAAGGAAGCATTGCAGCAGTATCGGTGTTACCTGAGGAAATCACACTTTGATGGCAAGTCTATAAACGAATTTCTGGTGAAGTCTCCTGTGCTAAATTTAGAAGACATTGAATGGAAAAACCTTGTTATGCACTGGTCTCGTTCCCAGGATGAGGTACTGTCTATGAAATCACATGATAATTTGAACTTCTACTTTTCCGCATGTGCTTTACGGATCTTTTTTGTAGGAAATCTGCTCGAAGAAGAATTCCGGTTTGAAAAGAACGACAGGATATCGCAAATATGCTGCCCGCTGCTTTGCTCTTGTTAGTACCTGTTGTCCTGTATCACTGTACTTGCATACATACCTGGTTCATTATGTGACAGCAGTATGCATGATAGCTTGCTTATCAATTGTTCGCTCCAAATTATCTGATCTGTATGAATGGTTACATTAGTGTAGAATATATCCAATGCCAATGAATTTTTTTAGCTCTGCATTGTTCTTGTAAGTACATGCTGTCCTTTATCAGTGTACTTATATTGACAGGTAGTTGTTCATGTACCATCACTCTGCAGCTTATTTTCCTTTGCCCTCCATTTTCTACACATCAGATCTATATTTACTCTTACCATAAGGTTGGTACTGAAGAAGTTTAGCTGTGCATTGCTCTTGGCTGTGCCTTTTGCCTGTATCACTGCACATACATTTATAGCTACTTGGTTATGTAGCATCACTCTTCATCTTATCTTAAATATTCTCCATTTTTTCGTATATTATCACATCTATATATACTCTTAACAAAATGTAGAATAAAGGCAATGCTTATGAAGAAGATTCTGTGGTAAACTTCTTGAATTGCCCCCCCCATCAGCATGGACAAGGGCTTTATAGAGCCTGTCTTCACCAGTAATGTAAGTTTGTCCTTCTCAAGCCTTCAAACTTTGTTGTGTATATTTGGTTAGGCATGACTGCAACAACTGTTTATTTTTGGTGTTTGCATCAAATTGCATGTTTAAAGTTTATTATGTACTAGTTCATAAACAAAAGTTTGTCCTTCTCAATTTAAGTTTTCAGTTGTACAACCAAGTTCCTTCTTCATACCATGTAAATTAAACTATACAGAGCAAGTGATCTTCTTTTGCACTGCATGTATGCTTCTGTTCTTCATCCGTAATCCAGTGGTGTGGTGAACCTACCCACTACAGCACAATGTCATATTCTGCAATGTCTTAACTATGAACAATGTCATATCATTCTACTATTATTTAAACCGTCTCTTTATTTGCCAATCTGAAATGGGATAAATTGACAGCACACTAACCATTGATACTTATGAGTTCTTGATCTGTAATCCAGCGGTGTCGTGAAGCTGCCAACTCCTTCACAATGTCATTTCCTGCCATGTCTTGACCTGAACAATACCATATTGTGTTAATGCATTTTTAAACTGTGTCACTTTATTCGTTAGTAAGAAATGTGATGAATTGTCAGCACAGATACTTTTATGTGCAAAACCTGTCATCTGTCTGCTTGTTTATCTTTCAGAGTGAGGAAGATATAAGTGTTGAACAAGCGCAGTCTCATCATCTTGCTCAGGTGCTTGCGCTGCAGCTCGCCAGCAGGGCTAACCTTTCTTGAACTCTATTGAAGTGCTGTCGGTTTTGTATATTATTTTGTCGGCGTGTTTATTTGCACTCGTGGCAATCTTTGATGCCTAGTGTATGTAATATGCTATCTGCTTGCGCTTTATTACCATAGTGGCGAACTTTGATGCCCAGTGGATGTAATATGCCGTAATTTCTTTATTGTATAGTCTAGGTTTTTTCTTATTCACGATGCTGCAGTTATTTTATTGTATATATATCCTGTCTTCGCAGTAAAGCAGCCAAACCATAAAATTATGGTACACAATCGGGCCGTTCACGCAATCATGATGTATGATCCGCATCATGGGCCCCGTCAAATTAGCCCACTAGTATATTCGGGCCTTTAATAGACCGAGTAACCCCCGACCCTCTTTTCGCAAGAAAACTCAATGGGATTTTAGGAGGCTGAGAAGTAGGTTGGGCCTGAAACGTGCCGAACAGCTCACGGACTGGCAGCAACCCAAAATGGACCCCGGCCCATGATTGTGCGAATCAAATCACGGGCTTTTAACAGTCCAAAATTGTCTCGATCCTTGTTTGGCCCAATCAAATATCGGCTGCGAGCAGGCCAGATGCAAACCGACCCGTAGTTAGGCCCAACTATACGACGGGCTTTTAACAGGCCAAAACTAATATAGGGCTGAAATGTTAAACGGGCCCTTAAGAGGCCGATACTAATATCAGGCCGAATTACTAAATGTGCCTTTAGCAAGTGGGCCCAAAAGCATAGTGTCTAGTTAACATTCTGAATCTGATATGGGCCATAAAGGGCCGGACCTGATCTGGGCCGTGATTTGGTCCAGAACGTGGGAGGCTTTTAACGGGACGGATCTCATATGGGCCATTATTAGGCCCGAAACGTGGCAGGCCATTAATGGACCGGAGCAAATATGGGCCGACATTTGTCCCAAAACATGGCAGCTAGTTAATGGGCCGGCCTACTAGGGTCCTCAAAATCTTGTGGGCCTACAGCTGGGCCGGCCCATTAGTGTCGGCTATATCTCGTGGGCCTTTAGCTGGGCCGGCCCATTATGATCCGCAAGAATTTTGTGGGCCTTTACCTAGGCTGGCCCATTATGGCACAGAAAAATCTTGTGGGCCTTTATCTGGGCCAGCCCATTATGGCCCGTGAAATCTTGTGGGCGTTTAGCTGGGCCAGCCCATTATGGTCCGCAAAATCTTGTGGGTGTTTAGCTGGGCCGGCCCATTATGGTCCGCAAAATCTTGTGGGCCTTTAGTTGGGCCGGTCCATTTAAACTTGATGGGCCGTGCCACGTGTCGACATATCATAGGTGCCTTCTGTCCAATGAGTCGATGCCATCTGTCCCAACGATGAGCCGACACGTGTTTCCTCCAGCCAATGATGATTTTACACGTGGAAAATCCCCATTGGTCGGGCTGTTAACGGGTTATCGGATCCAAAACCCGACCCGATAGCTTCACGGTGTTCCGTTATGGTGGATGCCACGTGTCGGTCACCCTTGACGAAAGCACCTCTGTGACGCGTGATTTATCGCCATGGAAGTGGACACTTTTGTGATGATAATTTTGGTAATGTCATGGAACACTTCTACGACAGCACAGGTATGACTATCTTGATTCTGTCATAAAATCGTCATGGATGTACATGCATGACAAAAAACGGGACCTACTGTGACAAACACATATCATCATGGAAGTGTATTTTTTTTGTAGTGGTATGGATGAGCAAAGCTCTATTTCAAATGAGCTAAACCAATGCTAACCCTAAAACGTAGGTGGAGGGGGAGTATATATAGTATAAGGGGTGAAGGGGTACATGGGCCTCGGCCCAGATGCACTGCACGTTGGAAGGGGAGGCCGGATGTCCGGGCCTTCGCGAGGTGCCGGATGTCCAGGCTAATGGGCCGAATGTCCGGGCTGGAGTGGCCAGTCTTGGAGCTCTCTAGATAGGCGGGGTCTGGATGTCCGGGCTGGGGCCAGATGTCTTGCGGCTCGGGAAGAGCCGGATGTCCAGCGGCTCGGGAAGAGCCGGATGTCGGGGCCTCTGGCCGGATGTCCGGGCTTACGGGGTTTAGCTTCGGGTGTGTTTTGTGATGGGCGCCGGATTTCCGGGGGTCGAGCCGGATGTCCGGGCTGGGGACGGATGTCCGGGGCCTGTAGCAGCTGGCTCCTCTTCCTTCTCCTTCATTTGCTTTCGCGCATGCTTGGCCTTGGTCCTTGGGTTCTCCATGGTTTCCTCGGGTGTACCTGAGTATGCACAAGGTCCGCGCTTGAAGTAGTCACCATGTCTCACACAAATGGAAAGGGGAATCATTTAGGAACGGGTTCACCTTGTGTCCAATGGCGCATAGTCGAGGTCTCATCTTATGTATCCTTGGGGCTTGGAGAGTAGTCGGAGTGTACATGGGGATGAACGTGTGATGCTCCGCATCAATATGTCAGCCTGCCTTACAGAATTGAGAGTATTACTACATCTCCAATGGAGTGGGTTTATTAAGGGTACTCTCCTCAGTTGACCGCTGGATTCTTTTCCCAGTTCCTAATTCATGGGATCTCCGATCACATAGGTTGGGTTACCCCCATGGCAACTTACGTGGGTCTCATACCCATCTCCCTCGATGCATTTTCTATCACAATCAATGATAGCCCTTTGGTAAAAGGGCCTGTCAGATTCTTAGCCATCTTGATATAATCCAACGCTATTACTCCGGAGTTTCTAGATTTTCTGACAGATTTCAATCTTCTTCTTATGTGCTTTGTGGATTTCATGTTGTCCTTTGAACTCTTAGCCTTGACAATCACCGTTTGATTGTCGCAGTTCATAAGGACAACCGGCACTGGTTTGTCAACCACCGGCAAATCCATCAAAAGCTCTTGAAGCCATTCTGCTTCGACGCATGATGTCTCTAATGCTGTGAGTTCTGCTTCCATAGTCGATCTGGTTAAGATCGTCTGCTTGCAAGACTTCCAGGAAACAGCACCACCACCAATTGTGAAGACATGTCCACTTGTGGCTTTCATCTCATTAGCACAAGATATCCAATTTGAATCACTATACCCCTCAAGTATCGTCGGGTACCCATAATAGTGAATCCCATAGTTCGCATTACCTTACAAGTAATGCATCACTCGCTCAACATCATGCCAATGCACATCTCCCGGATTAGAAACAAACCGGCTCAGTTTGCACACAACAAATGAGATGTTAGGACGAGTGGCACATGCTAGGTACATTAGTGAACCAACCACTTGAGAATATCCCAATTGATCTATAGCCGTGCCTTCGAACTTTCGAATCCGCACGCTAGGATCATATGGTGTTGCAGAAGGTTTGCAGTCTGAATATCCAAAATGGATCAAAATCTTCTCAACATAGTGGGATTGCAAACGTGTAATTCCACCCTTAGAGTTTCTTAGTAGCTTGATGTTCAAGATAACATCAGCCACGCCTAGGTCTTTCATCTCAAAGTTATGAGATAGAAAAGCCTTGACCTCCTTAATGACTTTGAGGTGGGTCCCAAATATCAGTATGTCATCGACATATAGACAGAGTATAACTCCTTCGCCCCCACCATAGCGATAGCATACACATTTGTCATCTTCATTAACAACAAAGCCAACAGATGTCAGAGTAGTGTTGAACTTCTCATGCCATTGCTTAGGCGCTTGTTTCAGGCCATACAAGGATTTCACTAGCTTGCACACCTTTCTTTCCTGACCATTTACTACAAAGTCATCTGGCTTTTGCATGTAAATTTCCTTGTCTAGCTCTCCATTAAGGAAAGCTGTCTTAACATCCATCTGGTGAACGAGAAGACCATGCGAGGCAGCCAAAGCGAGTAACACTTGAATGGTTGTTAGTCTAGCCACATGTGAGTAAGTGTCGAAGAAATCCTCTTCTTCTTTCTGGTTATAACCCTTGGCCACAAGCCTAGCCTTGTACTTCTCAACAGTACCAGCGGGCCTAAGCTTCTTCCTGAACACCCACTTACATCCTAATGGTTTACAACCATACGGACAATCAGTGATCTCCCATGTCCCGTTAGCCAAGATGGAATCCATTTCACTACGGACCGCATCCTTCCAGTAGTCAGCATCTGGAGATGCATAAGCTTCTGAAATGGAGCTGGGAGTGTCATCATCCACGAGGTACACGAGGAAATCATCACCAAAAGACTTTGCATTCCTTTGTCTCTTGCTCCTAACAGGAGCTTCCTCGTCATCCTCCATGGAACTCTCATCACTTTTATGTTCATAATAATCCATCGGAATGGCAGGTTCAGGAGTCTCATTAGATTCCAGTCTAGAAGTGCTTTGCATATCTCTCATGGGGAAAATATCCTCAAAGAATGTAGCATCCCTAGACTCCATGATCGTATCGACCTTCACGCCGTGTACATCAGATTTCACCACTAGAGATCTATAGCCAACGCTATGCTTGGCATAGCCAAGAAAAACACAATCCACAGTCTTGGGTCCCAACTTGTGCTTTTTGGTTATCGGCACGTTGACTTTCACCAAGCAGCCCGAAGTGCGTAAGTAAGAGAGTGTGGTTCTTTTTTTCCCATTGCTCATAGGGAGTAGTTTCATTATCTTTTGTGGGAACTTTATTTAGGACATGACATGATGTCAATACAGCCTTCCCCCACCATGCCTTGGATAAACCCGATGTATCTAACATGGCGTTAACCAAATCAGTTAGAGTACGGTTTTTCCATTTGGCAACCCCGTTTGACTGGGGTGAGTAGGGAGGCGTCCTCTCATGAATAATACCATGTTCTGCACAGAATAGATCAAACTCATTAGAAAATTACTCTCCACCACGATCAGACCGGACACGTTTTATTTTCTTCTCAAGCTGGTTCTCAACTTCAGCCTTATAGACTTTAAAGTAGTGTAGAGCCTCATCCTTAGTATTTAACAAATACACATAGCAGAATCTAGTGGAATCATCAATCTGAGTCATGAAGTATTTCTTTCCACCTTTAGTCAACACACCATTCATCTCACAGAGATTTGAATGTATTAGCTCTAACGGTGCCAGGTGTATCTCCTTCGCAAGCTTGTGAGGCTTACGAGGTTGCTTAGCTTGCACACATGCATGGCAGTTAGAGTCTTTAGCTAAAGTGAAACTCGGGATTAAGTCCATCTTAGCTAGCCTCGTCATACAACCAAAATTTATGTGACAAAGACGTGAATGCCAAACCTCAGATTCATTCACATCAGAATGAATTTGGTTCACGACTTTATTACAGAAATCCTCCAGGGAAAGGCGGAATTCTTTCCCGAAGTAAACTTCAGATCTACCGTGCCAACACCATGAACAGAAGCATGCGAGCCATTCCCCATCAGGACGGAACAATCTCGTGCGACTTGGTAAGAAGAAAACAAAGACACATCAGCACACACATGAATATTGGCCCGAGTGTCAACCCACCAATCGGTGGACTGACAAACTGAAAGTATGATAAACAGATTACCATACCCAGATGCCCCATCATTGTTGCTCAGGGTGACGTTGACAGACTTGGAGTCCTGTCCTGACTTCTTATACTTGTTTGGGCACTTGTTTGCCCAGTGTTCCTCTGAACCACACGTAAAGCAGCCATCTCTCTTTTTGTCTTTCTTCTTACCCTTCTTCTAAAAGGTAGTATTGTGCTGCACAGAGTTCTTTCCCTTGACCTTGTGGAAGTTCTTCTGCACCCCATTGGCACTAGAAGAACCCTCTGCCCCTTTCATGTGTGAGTCCTTTGCTCTCGAGTTCTGCTCAACACTGAGATGACCGATGACATCCTCAATAGAGAATTCACGTCTCAAGTGCTTGAGAGAAGTAGCAAAGTTCCTCCATCCAGGAGGGAGTTTTGCGATAATGCAACCCGCGACAAATTTGTGCGGTAACTCACACTTCAAGAGCTCCAGCTCCTTAGCGATGCACTGTATCTCATGAGCCTTGTCCAATACAGAATGGTTATCAACCATCCTGTAATTATGGAACTGCTCCATGGCATACAGTTCGCTCCCAGCATCGGTTGCATCGAACTTAGCTTCGAGCGCATCCCACAAGTTTTTGGCAACACGTATATGGAGATATGCGTCAACCAACTTGTCTCCTCAACTAGGAAGGTGGGACTAAACTTCCCACCACCTGCCATACCATACATGGGCCTGAAGCTTAACTAGGAATCATTGTTCATATGGGCCTAAAACCCATCCATGATTCAACAACTACTACTAGTACAATATCCTAATTTAAACACCCTCGCGCCCCTGACATGCTCTATTTCATCTTCATTGAGCTTAATCAACGATTTTTTTCTTACTCTTGAGGTCGATTGTGAAGAAGGCGCTGCCTTGCTTGATGAGCAAAGCACCCTTGCTTCTGCAAAGAAAACAAGATCTATCCTTTCGCTCCCAAGATCCATGAGCTGAGAGTGTAGCCATTCATCGTCGCACTCATGGTTAAGATTACCGCACTCTTGTTGATTCTTGGTGCAAAGCTCTAGCAAGCCATGGTGTTGGATATTAACAAACGAAAGCTTTCCTTCTTCGGCAATGAATGGGATTGGTGGTCGTGGCCAAGACCACGGCAAGCTATTGTTAACTTTGATCGAAATCCTACTAAATAACTCATGTGATATAGCGGCATTTATGCCAAGGGTGTAGATGTTATTGTTGTCTATGTACAACTAGTATGCAGTGCCGCAAACAACGACACTGACGCGGTCCACAATGAAGGAACCTGGAAGCCTTGCAACACTTGATGGGGGCACTCCAACTGTTTGTGGCGGAGAAATACATGCACACACGCACGAATATGTCATCACCCCTGTAAGTCAAGATCAATTGAAACATTGGCTTCATCTGCTACAGTTCCATGTTACCTCCAGTGTCATGAATCATGATCAGCATCGGTGAGAATTGCGTAGCCAGTTTTATACTTATATTGCGTGCACGGCTCATCAATTCAATCATGTTGAAGGGAGGTGGTGGAAGAAGATGTGTGTCCCATCTATCGGTCATAGGGCGGCATACGGCGAGACGAAGCTCATGGTAGTCGCCGACGGGTTGAGGCGGGAAGACTTGCATGAGTAGGAGGCCACGACGTGACGCCATTGGCCTTGTGTGGTTGAAAAGCCCATTATCATTTGCAACAACCGAGTCGAAGACGAAATGCGCGGTGCTAGTCTCGAGGCCCGAGAACTGTGGAGGGAGATGTGGTTCCCTGTTCAAAGGCTTGAGGTCCTTGGGGATGTCATGGAATGGCGGCGCGTTGGAGGAGAAGATTCCAACTAGGGTAGACGGACGGCTGGCATTTTCCGGCCAAGAGGCCTATACGCCGGAGGAAGGCCCGGTCGGTGATGAGGCGACACCACTGTTTGCAGGTCGCGGCGCAGCGGATGATGTCGCGGAAACCACGCACGCGCTGAAAGATGTCGAGGAGGACGTCGTCCTGCAGCTCGCGGCCGTCGTCTTCGCCGTGCAGTCCTAGGAATTTGTGAAGTGCTTGAGCAAAACAATGGCAGGAAGGGATGACAAGGTTAGATCTCAGTTCTTAGCCCGTTCTTTCACCGCTGTTTGCTCTGATTTCTCCATATTTTATTTTTTGCCCCCGAATTTGGAATTTAGGGTTCATGTTCTTGTTTTCAGATCCTGAAGAAATGCACATATTTCGAGTGGATTGCTGATTATGTTGAGATGATTCAGTTCGAGGGCTACATTGATTCGAGCGGGGCCGCAACCTGGGAGCTCAATTTGGGTGGGGTGCCGCAGATGGAGAATTGGGGGGGGGGGATCTCGAACAGAGAGTCAGGCAGAGTCATGCCGATGGCGTGGTATGCGCGCAATGCTGAACTGCACTTGGAGTCTGGACTAACCGAGGAACTGAAGAAGATCAAGAAAAATCAAATGGATATGATCGATTTGCAGAAGTAAGCAAATATCATGGAAGGAGGGTTCTATTGTTTTGTCATTGCTCTGTTTTTGTTTTACTTGTTGTATATCCGTCATTAGAGGATTCAGTGTTCATTCTCTGTTCTTGTTCTTCAGTTAACAGAGTGCACACCCCGAAATTCAATTTCTAGTAAAAAAAATCTTGCTGCCGAATAAATGTTGGGCCATGTAAAAATAACAAGGCCCAAATAGAGACATGCCCACCCGCGTAGGGGCACCAACCCAGTTTTATAGCATACAGGCACCCATGTTTAGAAAAAAAATGCTTCGACTAAAACCTCAAAATAAAATGTTGCTTCGGCAAATAAACCTTTAACAAACATATACTTCTTTACTTGTTTTTTCTTTAGCCAAATTTTTCTGTCGAATAAATGTTGGGCCGTATATATTGTAACCCAAATTCAATGGGGATATGTGAAAGCCTCAGAAATCATTATTGGAAATGATCAAGTTAAAGTTCGCTTCAAATAGGTCGAAGAAAATGTTCCTGTTTTGCTCTGAAAATATTGGCCAAAGGTAAAATTCAAACCAATATTTTTATGAGTAGAGAAATGTTTATTTTGTGCATTTGAGTTAATCCAACAATTATTTGCATGAACTAATTAGTTGCATGTCCATTGTTGCCCAAAAATTTGCACCCTACACCTACTAGCTAGGACGGCCCTATTAGTCAGGGCCTAGATACATGCATGCACACATGTAGCACACCAAGATATGAAAAAAATTGCAAAAAAATTTGGGTACCCATACACTTGCCTGTCCATAGTGGAATCTACCTTTTATTAGTAACACATAGATCAACTAGATAGAACATCAAGCGCGATATATATCAACTGACCAATATCAACTAAATATTAAAAAACCCAGATAGAACACATCGCAATATAGTAGCATTGCATGAGCAAGATAGTACCACATTACAACTAATATAGATAAGGGTAGCACGACATACATACTACCATTACAACTTATATAGATAGTTCATAGTTCAACCCAACACGACAATAATAAAACACCACCGGCTTGCTTGCTTGCTCCAAGGCCAACTCCTCCATGTCCAACTCCTCTCCTTCATGGCCAACTCCTTCACTCATCATCGTCGGTGGGGTACGGGAGGGTGTGCATGCGCTCATCGGTGGGGAAGGCGCTGTCGAAGTCAGTGAAGATGTTGTACATGGTGAATGCGACGAACTCGCGCATCCACACCAAAAAACACGTCCGAGGAGGTAGTAGGCGTCGAAGGGGTTGGTGAACCTCACGATGAGCCTGATAGGATGGGCAGACCTCTTCGACACGGAACATGCCCGGAAAGCCCCTCGGGAGGTGGCGGTAGCCGGCGAAGAGGAAGAACTCGGTCAGCCCCCTTGCCCCCCTCC
Organism: Triticum aestivum; assembly: GCF_018294505.1. NCBI lineage: Eukaryota > Viridiplantae > Streptophyta > Magnoliopsida > Poales > Poaceae > Triticum > Triticum aestivum. The sequence continues at coordinate 643,449,595 of NC_057798.1, read as the reverse complement.
ACCTTGAGATCGCCCACACCCGTACGGTGTTCTCCAACCGGACTCCGGCAGGGTAGAGCCTCTCGGGGAAGGTGGGCGGCACACGGTAGGTAGCCCGGTGAACAACATCTTGCTTGCTTCGAGTGGATCTTGGGACGGCTCGGACGGCTTGTGGTGAAGATGGGAGACGAAGGAGAGTGAGAGGAAGATGTAGGCTTGGGTGTGCTTAAATAGTCGAGGTGCACCGTTTTAATGTTTTGTTTTCCTCTCCCTCGTAATGGCATGGAAAAAGGGCAATGTGGCATTGAGTCACCCGAGCCAACCCGTGTGGATACGCACATGCATTGGGGTAGTAATGCCAACGGCCCGCGTAGCACTCTAGCAATTAAAAATGCGTCGAGAGATGTGCTCGATGCCATGCATGCAGCGGCTAGCGATGGTCGGGCATCTAGACCTATCTAGAATGGGTAAATAGCCATAATGCAACGAGGGTGTCGGCGGGCGTGCTCGATGCCATGCATGCAACATCGAATGTTGCGAGGGCGGCCGCGGCAGGGATGCGCACGTGCATCCTTTTGAGGCTTGCTCAAATGCAGTGTGGTGTCCATCGGTCCAACGGGTGGCCCGCTTTAATTAAGCCCAATAACACATGGCAGGCCTGCTCAGTCTTATACAATGTAAAAAATGGGCTATAACGACCAACCAATGAGAACACAGCCCGCGGATCTGTGACGTGGCTCCTGATCCAAACCGTTGCTTATGTTCACATCCATCCAATGGTCCAGAATGTCGCGTGTTATAATATTCAGCATCTTCGAATCATCCAATCAGAATGCAGCCCGCGGATCTCTGACGTATCCCTAGTGCCTGATCCATACCGTCCATTCACAGTGATCCAGTGGCTCAGAGGAGTGCTGGGTTTTGATGGGGTTTGAGAGGTTTTCAACGGTTAGGGTTGAGCATAACTAATTTAAAAAAACTCAAAAAATATAAAACTTGTGTCGATCATTGTTCTACATGACTAAGTATCCAGGAAAAATAAGAAACTTGGACTATGGATATTTTCACGAAAAAACGTTCACAAAAGATGGCTATCAAGAACGAGGTTGTAGGGTTTTGAAGAGAAGTGAGCTAGGGTTTAGTGTTAAACATGTCATACTTGATCAAAACAATCCAATATCAGGAAGGACTCTTACATACACACACTAGATGTCAAGTTTCCTTTTTTTGGCTCATTTAGAGAAGGTCGAAAGAAAACTTGCTTACAAATGGGTTTGTTTTCCCTAGCTTTGGAGGGGTTTTGGAGCTCATGTGGAGCACATTTTTCATGTCCAGAGTTTCACATAATAAAAGTGCTCCGATTAATCAACTAACATGCATAATAGTCCACAAATCATTGTAACACCAATACCACATGCCAAATAACTTCAAATTTGAATTTTGGCTCAAATTTGAATGTCTCAAACTTGAATAGTACTACATAAATACACATCATATCAAATTAAAAATACCATTACACAAATTCTGGCAAGGTTTTATTACTACAGCATAGTAGTAATACACAAGTTCCAACAAAATTTCACTTCTACTTCTTCCTACCACTCGATTTCTTCTTATTCTTTTTACCAATGCTTGTTTTTTGGTTGTACAACACCCAGTTCACTCAAGCTCTTGATTTTCTTCATTGGAATGCGTGTAATAGTAGCTTCATTTTGCACCGCAATAGTTGCAGTATCATTGGACCCAATATCACCATTTGGCAACACAATTTCCAATATAGGCTCAGTTGGGACCACATCAGTTGGAATATCTTCAGTTGGCAACTCAATTTCCAACATAGGCTCGGCTGGCATAACATCATCTGGAATATCTTTGGAGGTACCCATATCTTTAGTTGGCACCAAAAAATCTCGCTCATCTTGCAGCAAGACATCCAAGTCTTGCTCATTTTGCACCACACCATCCAAGCCTGGTTGATTGTGTATTGTTTCACCAAAACTTCTCTTTTTTCTACAGCCATTGCCTCTTGCCTTTTTCTTTGGCCAAAACTCTTCAACAACAAGCGGCTCACCTGCATGCTTCCTCCTAAAAACATAAAGCATGTCAACTGGTTAGTAATTGAAAAATGCAACAAAATAGTAAACAATGCAAACATATGCCCACATACTTTGGCCTTTCGGGAGTATAACGACATTTGGGGGATCCAACTTGGTGCCCAAGTTCCTGGCACAACTTGCATCTATTTTTGTTACCTTTTTGGGACCTTTTTGGCTTTGAATTCTTCTTTCCCTTGCCCTTTTTACTACTCCCACCTTTCTCAAACCAAGCCTTGAACCGACGCTCTTTAGGCCTGCCAACCTTTGTTTTAGTTAAGGGAAGACACATGGAAAATTCAATTTCCACTTTAGGCCATTGATACGGATCTATAAGTGCTGGAATTATAGTTGCATATGCAGCCTTGAATCTTGCTACTAAGTAATATTCGTGCAAATATGGGTGCATATTTATCTTTGGTCGAGAGGCCAATAAAAGTATGGTATGATCACATGGTTTCCCAGTGTGCTGCCACTCCAAACAAGTGCAATCATGCCTTTCAGTGTTAACAACATGCCTTCTACCAGTTTTGGTATCTCTAACTTCAGCATCCCACACAGAAGATTTTTCAATAGATAAATGTGTAAGATTTCTGCTCCTGTTGAGCACCTGTTGTACCACTGCAGGAAGTTTATCCCCTTGTAGACAATCACCAATCCTTCTTCTCAATTCCCACAAGCGCATGATCATGATCCTGATTTGGTCAACCATGTCATGCACAAGAATTTTTTTTAACTGCTTCACCTTGTTGTTAAAACTTTCTGCCAAGTTGTTGTTGATATGGTCACACTTGATGGCAGTGTTAAATCTTGACCTATACTATAATAGAGAACGGTAGGTGTTCACCTATGGAACAAACTCATGGCATGCTGTCATTATCTTACCAAGATGATATGAATGTGTCTGTTTAGTGTAAGATCTTGCTGAAGGAAATATTCCCTAGAGGCAACAATAAAGTTATTATTTATTTAATTATTTCATGATAAATGTTTATTATGCATGCTATAATTGTATTAACCGGAAACATAATACATGTGTGAATACATAGACAAACATAATGTCACTAGTATGCCTCTACTTGACTAGCTCATTGATCAAAGATGGTTATATTTTCCTAACCATATACATGCGTTGTCATTTGATAAACGGGATCACATCATTGGGAGAATGATGTGATTGACTTGACCCATTCCGTTAGCTTAGCACTTGATCGTTTTAGTTTACTGCTATTGCTTTCTTCATGACTTATACATGTTCCTATGACTATGAGATTATGCAACTCCCGATTACCAGAGGAACACTTTGTGTGCTACTGATAACCCACAAGTGTAGGGGATTGCAACAGCTTTCGAGGGTAAAGTATTCAACCCAAATTTATTGATTCGACACAAGGGGAGCCAAAGAATATTCTTGAGTATTAGCTGTTGAGTTGTCAATTCAACCACACCTGGATAACTTAGTATCTGCAGCAAAGTGTTTAGCAGCAAAAGTGGTATGATAATAAAGGTAACGGTAGAAAAAGTAAAGATAAATGTTTTTGGGTTTTTGTAGTAGTTGTAACAGTAGCAACGGAAAAGTAAATAAGCGAAGAACAATATGCAAAAAGCTCGTAGTCAATGGATCAGTGATGGATAATTATGCCGGATGCGATTCCTCATGCAATAGTTATAACATAGGGTGATATAGAACTAGCTCCAATTCATCAATGTAATGTAGGCATGTATTCCGTAAATAGTCATACGTGCTTATGGAAAAGAACTTGTATGATGTCTTTTGTCCTACCCTCCCGTTGCAGCGGGGTCCGTACGGAAACTAAGGGATATTAAGGCCTCCTTTTAATAGAGAACCGGAACAAAGCATTAACACATAGTGAATACATGAACTTCTCAAACTACAATCATCACCGAGAAGTATCCCGATTATTGTCACTTCGGGGTTGTCAGATCATAACACATAATAGGTGACTATAGACTTGCAAGATAGGATCAAGAACACACATATATTCATGAAAACATAATAGGTTCAGATATGAAATCATGGCACTCAGGCCCTATTGACAAGCATTAAGCATAGCAAAGTCATCGCAACATCAATCTCAGAACATAGTGGATACTAGGGATCAAACCCTAACAAAACTAACTTGATTCCATGGGAAATCTCATCCAACCCATCACCGTCCAGCAAGCCTACGATGGAATTACTCACGCACGATGGTGAGCATCATGAAATTGGTTATGGAGGATGGTTGATGATGACGATGGCGACGAATCCCCCTCTCTGGAGCCCCGAATGGACTCCAGATCAGCCCTCCCGAGAGAGATTAGGGCTTGGCGGCGGCTCCGTGTCGTAAAACACGATGAAACTTTCTCTCTGATTTTTTCTCCCCGAGACGGAAGATATGGAGTTGGAGTTGAGGTCGGTGGAGGTCCAGGGGGCCCACGAGATAGGAGGCCGCGCCCTAGGGGGGGCGCCCCCTGTCTCGTGGACAGGTTGTGGGCCCCCTGGCATTCATTCTTTTGCCAAAAATTCTTATTAATTCCAAAAACTGCCTCCGTGGATTTCCAGGACATACCGAGAACTTTTCTTTTCTACACATAAAACAACATCATGGCAGTTCTGCTGAAAACAGCGTCAGTCCGGGTTAGTTTCATTGAAATCATGCAAGTTAGAGTCCAAAACAAGGGCAAAAGTGTTTGGAAAAGTAGATACGTTGGAGACGTATCAGCTACCAAATGTCACAACGTAACTGGGTGATTATAAAGGTGCTCTACAGGTTGGTCCGATGGTACTTGTTGAGTTGGCATAGATCAAGATTAGGATTTGTCACTCCGATTGTCTCGTGGACAGGCTGTGGGCCCCCTAGCATTAATTCTTTCGCCAAAAATTCTTATTAATTCCAAAAAGTGCCTGTGTGGATTTCTAGGACATTCCGAGAACTTTTCTTTTCTACACATAAAACAACATCATGGCAGTTCTGCTGAAAACAACGTCAGTACGGGTTACTTTCATTCAAATCATGCAAGTTAGAGTCCAAAACAAGGGCAAAAGTGTTTGGAAAAGTAGATATGTTGGAGACGTATCAACTCCCCCAAGCTTAAACCTTTGCTTGTCGTCAAGCAATTTAGTTGATAAACTGAAAGTGATAAAGAAAAACTTTTACAAACTCTGTTTGCTCTTGTTGTTGTAACATGAAAAGCCAGCATTCAAGTTTCAGCAAATATTATGAACTAACCATACTCACAATAACACATAGGTCTCACAATTACTCACATCAATAGCATAATCAGCTAGCGAGCCATAATAATAAAACTTGGATGACACCACTTTCTCAAAATAACCATAACATGATATAACAAAATGGTATCTCGCTAGCCCTTTCTGAGACCGCAAAACATAAATGCAGAGCACCTTTAAAGATCAAGGACTGACTAAACATTGTAATTCATGGTAAAAGAGATCCAGTCTAGTCATACCCAATATAAACCAATAGTAATGAATGCAAATGACAGTGTGCTCTCCAGCGGATGCTTTTAATAAGAAGGATGATGACTCAACATAAAAGTAAATAGATAGGCCCTTCGCAGAGGGAAACAGGGATTTGTAGAGGTGCCAAAGCTCGATTTTAAAATAGAGATTGAATAACATTTTGAGCGGCATACTTTTGCTGTCAACACAACAACTATGAGATGGCTGTATCTTCCATACTACATGCATTATAGGCAGTTCCCAAACAGAATGGTAAAGGTTTATACTCCCCCAACCACAAACAAGCATCAATGCATGGCTTGCTCGAAACAACGAGTGCCTCCAACATACAACAGCCCTGGGGGAGTTTTGTTTAATTATTTTGATTTGCTTTGATCTTTTTGGATCATGGGACTGGGCATCCCGGTTACCGGCCCTTTCTTGTGAATGAGGACCGGAGTCCACTCCTCGTGAGAATAACCCACCTAGCATGGAAGATATAGGCAGCCCTAGTTGTAACATGAGCTACTCGAGCATACAAAACAGAATTTCATTTGAAGGTTTGGAGTTTAACACATACAAATTTACTTGGAACAGCAGGTAAATACCGCAAATAGGTAGGTATAGTGGACTCATATGGAACAACTTTGGGGTTTAAGGAGTTTGGATGCACTAGCAGTATTCCTGCTTAGTACAGGTGGAGGCTAGCAAAAGACTGGGAAGCGACCAACCGAGAGAGCGACAACGGTCGTAAGCATGCATTAAAATTAATTCACACCGACTACAAGCTTGAGTAGGATATAATCCACCATGAACATAAATATCGTGAAGGCTATGTTGATTTGATTCAACTAAATGCGTGAACATGTGCCAAGTCGAGTCACTCAATTCATTCAAAGGAGGATACCATCCCATCATATCACATCATAATCATTCTAATAGCATGTTGGCACGCAAGGTAAACCATTATAACTCATAGCTAATCAAGCATGGCACAAGTAACTATAATCTCTAAATGTCATTGCAAATATTTTTACTTCATAATAGCTGACTCAGGAACGATGAACTCATCATATTTACAAAAACAAGAGAGTTCGAGTTCATACCAGCTTTTCACATCCCAATAAGTCCATCATATATCGTCATTATTACCTTTCACTTGCACGACCGAACGATGTGTATAATAATAAGAGTGCACGTGCATTGGACTAAGCTGGAATCTGCAAGCATTCAACTCAAGAGAGAAGACAAGTAGTATGGGCTCTAAATTAAATAAACAATCATGCATATAAGAGCCACTAAGCATTTTCAATATGGTCTTCTCGACGCCCAAAGGAAAGAAAAGAAAATAAAACTATTTACACGGGAAAGCTCCCAACAAGCAAAAGAAGAACGAGAAATCTTTTTGGGTTTTCATTTTAATTCCTACTACAGGCAAGGAAATTAAACTAACTAATTTTTTTTGATTTTTCTCAAGGTTTATCGAACACACAAGAAGAAAACTAGAAAAATAAATTTAAACTAGCATGGATAATACAATGAAAGAGTATGAGCACCGACGACTAGTGTGTGAACATGAATGTAAAGTCGGTGAGAAATACGTACTCCCCCAAGCTTAGGCTTTTGGCCTAAGTTGGTTTAATACCAAGGACCGCCTGGCTGATATCCATAAGTGAAACTGGGGTAGTACTGAGATGCAGAGGCGACCGCCTCCTGAGCAGCAGCGTGTTGGCGAGCTGCCTCCATTCCCCTCTCATATTCAGTTGCTTCTTCCCTGGTGACAACATATCTTCCTTTTGCCTGATAATCAAAATGGTAGGGAGCAGGAAGAGTAACAGGGACGACGTTGCGTCTGTCATAGATTAGTCGATAATGGAGGAATTGTTCATTCCTCTCAAGAAAATGATGATCAATCATACCTTCTTTATCCAAATAAACAGGAGGTACAATCATATCCCCCTCTCGTGGGGTTATATTAAGAAAATTAGCCACACGGGTTGCATAAATTCCTCCAAAGAAATCTCCCCTTCTACTATTATTCTGCAACCTACGTGCAACTATTGCCCCCAAGTTATAACCTTTATAATCTGACATAGCACGCTTGAGGACACAAAGATCAGGGGCACACATGTGACATACCTCGTCCTTACCGTTAATGCATCTACGAATAAAGAGAGCAAAGTAATGTATAGCAGGAAAATGAATGCTCCCTATGGTAGCTTGTGCTACATCCCTAGATTCTCCCACAGTAATATTAGCAAGAAAATCTCAAAATTCAGATTTGAAAGGATCATTAATATTACCCCACTGCGGGAGTTTGCAAGCAGTTGTGAAATCCTCTAAATCCATGGTATAAGATGTATCATAAATATCAAACATGACACTAGGAGAATTACATGCAGAAATATATTCGAACCTCCGCACAAAGGAATCGGTCAATTGAAAATATTGAGGACACTTATCTTGTAAGAAGTTCTCCAGCTCGACATTACGCACATACGCGTCAAATTCTTCCTTGAAGCCTGCTTCGATCATAAAATCATTGGATGGCCACTCACAAGCCCGTACATTTGCGTCCCTTGGCAAATTAATATCTTGTTCACGTATAGCAATCCTTGGCCCTTTCTTTGCCGAGGAACCTCATTGGTACATTCTTCTAAGCATATTTCTTTTTCTGAAAATTTCTGAAATTTTAGTAACTTCAAAATAAAAGTGGATAAAACTAAACAAGATTGATAGCAACTACTCCTACAAGTGCCTAGAGCCTATATCATGCATTGGAATTGCTTGGAACCTCAAAAATTTAACATGCAAGCTCAAGAACATGGTCACCTAAGCAGAAATTTTTTGCAATGAATAAAGCACTAGAACAAAAACTAATTGGACCAATGGAGGAGTCACATACCAAGCAACAATCTCCCAAAGCAGTTTTGTAAATGGAGCTTTGAGCTAGGAGATCGAAAATCGCAGCAAAACGAGCTAGAACTCGTGCTTGAGCTGGATGGGGATTTTTCTGAGTAGAAGATGAAGTGTGTGGGAGCTGGCATAAGTGGAGGGGAGCCACCAAGGGCCCACGAGATAGGGGGGCGCGCCCTCCTCTCTCGTGGCCTGGTGCTTGCCCCTCCTGCAGTGTTTTCAGTGCCTAGTATCCTCGAATATTTCAGAAAAAACATACTAAATTTGCAGGGCATTTGGAGCACTTTTATTTTTGGACTATATTTCTTTTATGCACGGATAATTCAGAAAACAGATGGATAATACTATTTTTGCTTTATTTATTCTAAATAACAGAAAGTAAAAAGAGGGTACAGAAGGTTGTGCATTCTAGTTTCATCCATCTCGTGATCATCAAAATAAACTCGCTAACAAGGTTGATCAAGTCTTGTTAACAAACTCATTCCGAATAACACAGAACCAGAGAAATTTCAAATAACACTAAGTTACCTCAACGGGGATATGAAAATCCCCAACAATAAGAATATCAAACTTTTTCTTGACAGTAGGGAGAGGAAATTCAAAACCTCCAAAAATGATAGTTGGAACTTTTTCAATAGAATTGATGCTATGAACTTGAGATTGTTTCCTCGGAAAGTGTACCATATGCTCATTACCATTAACATGAAAAGTGACATTGCCTTTGTTGCAATCAATAACAGCCCCTGCAGTATTAAGAAAAGGTCTACCAAGGATAATAGGCATACTATCGTCCTTGGGAATATCAAGAATAACAAAGTCCATTAAGATAGTGACATTTGCAACCACAACATGCACATCCTCACAAATACCGACTGGTATAGCAGTTGATTTATCAGCCATTTGCAAAGATATTTTAGTAGGTGTCAGCTTATTCAATTCAATTCTACAATATAAAGAGAGAGAGGCATAACACTAACACGAGCTCCAAGATCACATAAAGCAGTTTTAACATAATTTCTTTTGATGGAGCATGGTATGGTTGGTACCCCTGGGTCTCCAAGTTTCTTTGGTATTCCACCCTTAAAAGTGTAATTAGCAAGCATGGTGGAAATTTCAGCTTCCGGTATCTTTCTTTTATTTGTGATAATATCCTTCATATACTTAGCATAAGGATTTACTTTAAGCATATCAGTTAAGCGCATACGTAAGAAAATAGGTCTAATCATTTCAGCAAAGCGCTCCAAATCCTCATCATCCTTTGACTTGGTTGGTTTAGGAGGAAAGGGCATGGTTTTCTGAACTCATGGTTTTCTCTTTACCATGCTTCCTAGAAACAAAATCTCTCTTATCAAAACGTTGATTCTTTGATTGTGGGTTATCAAGATCAACAGCAGGTTCAATCTCTACATCATTGTCTTTGCTAGGTTGAGCATGAACATGAACATTATCATTAACATTATCACTAGGTTCATGTTCATCACCTGATTGTGTTTCAGCATCAGATATATCATTATCACTAGATATATCATTGTGATTCTCAGGTGTGTCTACAGTAGGTTCACTAGAAGCATGCAATGTTCTATCGTTTTTCTTTTTCTTCTTCTTAGAAGAACTAGGTGCCTCTAAATTATTTCTCTGAGAATCTTGCTTGATTCTCTTATGGTGGCCTTTAGGATACAAAGGTTCCTGAGTCATTCTACCAGTTCTAGTAGCCACTCTAACGGCAAAGTCATTTTTATTATTCAATTCATCAAGAAAATCATTTTGAGCTTTGAGTACTTGCTCAGCTTCAGTAGCAACCATAGAAGCATATTTGCTAACACAGTGAAGTTCATCTTTAACTCTAGCCAGATTATCACCTACGCGTCCTATCTCGAAAGCATTATTCTTTAACTCTCTACCAACATAGGCATTAAAACTTTCTTGTCTAGCCATAAAGTCATCAAATTCATCTAAGCATGGGCTATGAAATTTAGTAGAGGGTATTTCAACTTTATCATATCTATAGAGAGAATTTACCTTTACTACCTGTGTCGGGTTATCAAGGCAATGTGGTTCTTCAGGCGGTAAATTAAGACCATGTATTTCTTCAATAGGTGGTAAATTCTTAACATCTTCATATTTAATACCTTTTTCTTTCATTGATTTCTTTGCCTCTTGCATATCTTCAGGACTGAGAAATAAAACACCTCTCTTCTTCGGAGTGGGTTTAGGAATAGGCTCAGGAGTTGGCTCAATTGGTTCAGGAATTACTTCAGGAACTGGCTCGGGAAGAGTCCAATTATTTTCATTAGTCAACATATTATTCAATAATATTTCAGCTTCGTCGACTGTTCTTTCCCTGAAAACACAACCAGCACAACTATCCAAGTAGTCCTTGGAAGCATCGGTTAGTCCATTATAAAAGATATCAAGTATTTCATTTTTCTTAAGAGGATGATCAGGCAAAGCATTAAGTAACCGGAGAAGCCTCCCCCAAGCTTGTGGGAGACTCTCTTCTTTGATTTGCACAAAATTATATATTTCCCGCAAGGCGGCTTGTTTCTTATGAGCAGGGAAATATTTAGCAGAGAAGTAATAAATCATATCCTGGGGACTACACACACAACCAGGAGCAAGAGAATTATACCAAGTCTTAGCATCACCCTTTAATGAGAATGGAAATATCTTAAGGATATATAAATAGCGAGACTTCTCATCATGAGTAAATAGGGTGGCTATATCATTCAACTTGGTAAGATGTGCCACAACAGTTTCAGATTCAAGGCCATAAAAAGGATCAGATTCAACTAAAGTAATAATCTCAGGATCAACAGAGAATTCATAATCCTTATCAGTAACACAGATAGGTGAAGTAGCAAAAGCAGGATCGGGTTTCATTCTAGCATTAAGAGATTGCTGCTTCCACTTAGCTAATAATTTCTTAAGATCATTTCTATCATTGCAAGCAAGAATTTCCATAGCAGCTGCTTCATTCATAACATAACCCTTAGGAACAATAGGTAATACATAATCATTGGGGGAACGTTCATCATCACTATCATCAATAATAGGTTCTTCAATATTTTCATTCCCCCTAACTCTAGCAAGTTGTTCATCTAGAAATTCACCTAATGGCAAAGTAGTATCACGCACAGAAGTAGTTTCATCATGCATAGCAAAAGTGGCATCATCAATAACATACGATATATCAGAATTCATAGCAGTAGCAGGTTTAGGTGTCGCAAGCCTACTAATAACAGAAGGAGAATCTAGTGCCGAGCTAGATGGCAGTTCCTTACCTCCCGTCATAGTTGAGGGCAAAATCTTGGTCTTAGCGTCTTTCAAGTTCTTCATAGTGATCAACAGATATAAATCCCAAGTGACTCAGAGAATAGAGCTATGCTCCCCGATAATGGCGCCAGAAATTAGTCTTGATAACCCACAAGTGTAGGGGATCGCAACAGCTTTCGAGGGTAAAGTATTCAACCCAAATTTAATGATTCGACACAAGGGGAGCCAAAGAATATTCTTGAGTATTAGCAGTTGAGTTGTCAATTCAACCACACCTGGATAACTTAGTATCTGCAGCAAAGTGTTTAGTAGCAAAAGTGGTATGATAATAAAGGTAACGGTAGCAAAAGTAAAGATAAATGTTTTTGAGTTTTTGTAGTAGTTGTAACAGTAGCAACGGAAAAGTAAATAAGCGAAGAACCATATGCAAAAAGCTCATAGGCAATGGATCAGTGATGGATAATTATGCCGGATGCGATTCCTCATGGAATAGTTATAACATAGGGTGATATAGAACTAGCTCCAATTCATCAATGTAATGTAGGCATGTATTCCGTAAATAGTCATACGTGCTTATGGAAAAGAACTTGTATGACGTCTTTTGTCCTACCCTCCCGTTGCAGCAGGGTCCTTACGGAAACTAAGGGATATTAAGGCCTCCTTTTAATAGAGAACCGGAACAAAGCATTAACAAATAGTGAATACATGAACACCTCAAACTACAGTCATCACCGAGAAGTATCCCGATTATTTTTACTTCGGGGTTGTCAGATCATAACACATAATAGGTGACTATAGACTTGCAAGATAGGATCAAGAACACACATATATTCATGAAAACATAATAGGTTCAGATCTGAAATCATGGCACTCGGGCCCTAGTGACAAGCATTAAGCATAGCAAAGTCATAGAAACATCAATCTCAGAACATAGTGGATACTAGGGATCAAACCCTAACAAAACTAACTTGATTACATGGTAAATCTCATCCAACCCATCATTGTCCAGCAAGCCTACGATGGAATTACTCACGCTCGGCGGTGAGCATCATGAAATTTGTGATGGAGGATGGTTGATGGTGATGACGGCGATGAATCCCCCTCTCCAGAGCCCCGAACGGACTCCAGATCAGCCCAACCGAGAGAGGTTAGGGCTTGGCGGCGGCTCCATGTCGTAAAACATGATGAAACTTTCTCTCTGATTTTTTTCTCCCTGAGACGGAAGATATGGAGTTGGAGTTGAGGTCGGTGGAGGTCTAGGGGGCCCATGACATAGGAGGCCGTGCCCTAGGGGGGGCGCCCCCCTGTCTCGTGGACTGGCTGTGGGCCCCCTGGCATTTATTCTTTCACCAAAAAATCTTATTAATTCCAAAAGGTGCCTCCGTGGATTTCCAGGACATTGCGAGAATTTTTCTTTTCTACACATAAAACAACATCATGGCAGTTCTGCTGAAAACATCGTCAGTCCGGGTTAGTTTCATTGAAATCATGCAAGTTAGAGTCCAAAACAAGGGCCAAAGTGTTTGGAAAAGTAGATACATTGGAGACGTATCAGCTACCAAATGTCACAACGTAACTGGGTGATTATAAAGGTGCTCTACAGGTGTGTCCGATGGTACTTGTTGAGTTGGCATAGATCAAGATTAGGATTTGTAACTCTGATTGTCGGAGAGGTATCTCTAGGCCCTCTCGGTAATGCACATCACTATAAGCCTTGCAAGCAATGTGACTAATGAGTTAGTTGAGGGATGATGCATTACGAAACGAGTAAAGAGACTTGCTGGTAACAAGATTGAGCTAGGTATTGGGATACCGACGATCGAATCTCGGGCAAGTAACATAAAGTTGACAAAGGGGACAACTTATGTTGTTATGTGGTTTGACCGATACAGATCTTCGTAGAATTTGTAGGAGCCAATATGAACATCCAGGTTTTGCTATTGGTTATTGACCAGAGACGTGTCTTGTTCATGTCTACATAGTTCTCGAACCCGTAGGGTCCGCATGCTTAACGTTCGGCGACAATCGGTAATATGAGTTTATGTGTATTGATGTACCTAAGGTAGTTTGGAGTCCCGGATATGATCACGGACATGACGAGGAGTCTCAAAATGGTTGAGACATAAAGATTGATATATTGGATGACTATGTTTGGACTTCGGAAGGGTTCCGGGTAAGTTCA